>NC_031975.2:33501370-33801370 GCF_001858045.2 Oreochromis niloticus | reverse complement strand
ATATTGGTCCATTTGATTGACCTTTATTATTGTTATGTATTTATTTTATTTTATTTTATTTTATTTTATTTTATTTTATTTTATTTTATTTTATTTTATTTTATTTTCAGTTGTTACAGATGGGACATATATAAGTAAGTAAGGAAGAAAGAAAGAAAGAAAGAAAGAAAGAAAGAAAGAAAGAGAGGGAGTAAAGAAAAACAGAGGGGAAGAGGGACAGTGAGTAAAGGCACTTAACCCTTGTATGGTGTTCCGGTCTGTGAGACCCATGCCATTTAGAGGCCGTTGCCCCTTTAGGCAGTATATACCATCAAAACCTGCAAAATATGGTATAAAGATATGTACACTTGATTAGAACTGATTTTATTTTTTTTATAAGATTTTATTGACAAAAAACGAGAAGCACATTAATCCATAAATGTGACTGAACAAAGGTAAAAGGAAAAAATTAACCATGTTTGCTGTTCACATGGCTCGTAATTGGGATAAAGTAAACATCTGTTGAGTAATTTAACATAAAATTGTTTGATAGTGTTAATTGGAAAGCCAAAACTCTAGCGGGTCCACCAGACCCATGAACACTGGCTGAGTAACAAAAATACAAACACCATACAAGGGTTAAAAAATCACCTGGATCACCTGTTGAGAGAAGAAAAAAACACAAGAGAAAACCAGCAAAAAAGAGAGCAACATAATAAACACAACACCATCACAATAATCTAGCTAACAGTAAATAACAGTAGATACTAAATACTGAATGTTGTTGTGCAGCATGCAGGACTGACAGCACACAATGTGCTTTGAGGTAGCAGCCAAGAAAGGTGTAGTTTGTGTCTGTGAGCACCCGTGTGCACACCTGTTTGGATGAGCCCGTATGTATTCAAAAGGTTTTTCCATGTAACGATCTGCTAGAGGGTGTGGGGAGCCATAGCCCCGTCCCCCAGGGCATGAAGCAGGCATGGAGGAGATCCAAGCCCCAGAGTGCGAGAGCCCAAGGAGGACCATCGAAGGTGCATCCGTGCCACCCTCCTGGAAAGACCTGAGGAGAGCTCCATACCAGGGGTCACCCAGCAGCCACGGAGCAGAAGCCAAAAGGGGCTGCAGTGACGTGCCCGCAGACTCTGCCGGCAGCCAGCTGTGCAAGAGTGGACCGAGCACCAGGGCCAGAGGCCCGAGGGCCCCCCCAGTCCCCCGGAAGGGGCCTGTCTGAGCCTCGGGCACCAGGCCCTACCAAGCAGCCACCGGGAGTGAGCCGGTAAATACCTGAGTGCCCAGCCCCGGACACCAAGAACCACCAACGCACTGACACCTGAGGGCATCAGCCAGGGAGTGTGGTGAGGGGAGATAGGCCTCCATACCTTGGAGGGCCTGAGATGTTCCCAGTGAGGGGGAGTCTGAGATCCAACCTGGCATGTAGACACAGACAAACAGGCACACACAGACAGAAAACGTGCATTCCCACCCTCATACACACATATACAAATACTTGGCACTCACCCAACGTAAAGACAGACACAAAAAGACTGTACACACAATCACACTCCCCAAACATACGCACACACATACCCTTTTTCGCTTACTAAGAGACCCTGTAATAAGTCTAATAACAGAAGACAGGAAAAAATCAGGAAAGAAAGCCAAGGCACAAATCCAGTGAGAAGTAAAACAGGTTGATCTAAAGTATGATTAAAGTTCAGTCTGATTAATGCCCCAAAGAACCATCAAGAAATGGTTCTTTGGGGCACCTTTAATGGTTTTTCAAAGAACCTTTTTAAAAAGGTCCTTAAAATGGTTCTTTAAAAAAAAACAATTAAAGAACCTTTTTTGAGCAGTTCTTTATAGAACCATTTTAAATCTTTCAAAATAAAATGTATCATAAATTGAATATGAGTAGGGTAAAATAAATACGAGCACAGCATAGACATATATTAATGGTTTATTGCCATTTCGTAGTATACCAAAAGACAAAAAGGCATTTTAACCCTCAGCTGTGGCGTGTCCAGCGGGGTGGCCTGGGGGGGCACAGGCCACCCCCCCAACCAGACTGGCCACCCCAGGTGCCACTCCGAAGCCAAAACAATAAAATCCAATGAAATATCAAATGTACGATTATGTTTTCACAGTGAAGCTCAGATATCCGAGTGTAAGTGAATGCTGCATCGGCTTCTGCGCTATGAGCATCATGTTAGCAAAGGTAGGAGAGCCAAGCACGAAAGACGGCATCACAGAAAACAGTTTTTCAGCGAAAGATTAACAGTTTAACATAGCTGGACTGGCCATCGGGCATGGCGGAGCTTCCACGGCGGCTAGCAGGTGGATGAGGGAAGGGTAGGCAGGAGGAGGAGAGACCCGAGGCAGCCGCCAGTCTGAGTGTCAGGTGAACTGAACTTCAGGTAAGAAGTTATGACCTGCAGTCTATCTGGGTCAGATATAAAACAAGTTTAGGTGGAGTTTATTTTCGTTGTGCTGACTTTTTACAGTCAGTTACAATAACTCGTACTGCGTGCTAGCTAGCATGATGGAGTTTCTATACAGCTGGGCGGATGCTGTGATGTTACTGATGGTGAACTTTATTTTATTCATAAGGTTAGTTAGTGCAGTTGCCAACGGCTCCTTAAAAAATGGAATGGTCCCTCATTCAGAGAAAATATTACAGGTTTCGTATTGAGCTGAGAAGAGACGCAGTTTGTCCCGGACTTCAGCTAGAATGAAAAAAAAGACACAAAGCTGGAGTTATTCTGTCTTTATGCTGCACAGCTGCCTCTTCTTCTCTCATTCTCTCCCCCTCTCTCTCCTGTTGCTACTTCAATCATGAAACTGATCAATGATCTGGGGTCCGTTCTTCGTACCTCGCTTACTACATCCAAGATCAAATGACACATCCAAGATCAAATCATCGCGCTAACTTTGAGCTCGCTAATCCGGTTCTCCGAACACACCTGTTGTTGACGATTAGTATAGCTGGATGAAGTAATGTGAGATCACTGGGTGGCTTAAAAGGGGCTACGCATCGATAGTAGAAACATTGATCGGCAACCCTTTGATTGGTCGGCGAAAATGTCGAAGGAGCGCGCTCAGTATTTTTCGCCAGCAGAGCAAGAACTCTTGATTGAGGGATTTCAGGAGTTTCAGAGTTTAATTAAAACGCAAGGGAACACTGCAAAGGCTGCAAAAGCAAGGAGAGAGGGCTGGCAGAAAGTTGCTGACAAATTAAACTCGTAAGTAATTTATTATATTATATTACATTATATCCTCTTTCACATTAGAGCCACAACAGGACCCACTAGAACATGGGAACAAGTAAAAGTGAAATATAAGAATATTCTACAGAATAGTAATATTTATCACTTATATTGCTTTTAGTCTCTTGAAAAGAGACCCTGAAATAATCTGTTTGTTTATAACAGCAACCAAGAAAAGGGCAGAGCAAATAAAGACAGGTGGTGGTCCTGCACCCCCTCGTCACACCCCGGCTTTTTGTACTGTGACATTTATTGACATTGTGGGTTTTTTGCGTGTAGTTTTACATAACACTCCATCACTTTTACCTGTTCCCATGCAAGGGGTGACTGAAGCATGCACAGTAAGTTGGGAGATATATATATATCTATATCTATATATATATATATATATAGATATATAGATATATATATATATAGAGAGAGAGAGAGAGAGAGAATGTTAAGTAAATAATACCCTCACGGGAAAATCGATATCTCTCTATGAGCACACTGTCGCGCTGAGCTAAAGGATCCTGTCTATCCCGCAATATACGCTAAATTCTGAAAACTCTTCTTATCAATCTTGCACCTTCCGCAATGGGTTGCTCGCGTACAAACGGACAGGACATGGCTGCGACAGACTTCCCAAATCCACCTTCGCTTTTATAGCCGTGGTCTCTCATCTTGATTACACTAAGTGTTTTACTATTACTACTCTAAAATATGAATTACATCTGAAATAATCAAATACATGAAATAGAATGATTAATGGTACATTTCCCTTTTTTTAGGAAATGACCTGTATGTATCTGTATGAAATCAATAAAAGAATCAAATACTGCATTATCTTCAGTTACATTGATAATATTTATTTATGGAAAAACAGTGGAGAAATATCGCTGTTGCTTTCGTATAAATGAAGCGGACATACCTGAGTGGCCGCGATCTAATCCTGTTTACATAAAGTAAGCCTGCTCCCGAGCAGGTTTACGCTTACGGATCTGTTGCTATGACAGCAAGTCCCGGATGAGCTTCGGCGAACCGAACGATCCAAGATCACGCGACATCGTCAACAATCAAATCCAGCTAACTTACTTAGCGAGGTACGAAGAACGGACCCCAGCTGATTGGCTTTTCTCTCTTGTTTGTTTATCGCCCACTTTGCGCCAGAAAGAGGAAACCAGCAGATGTCGTGCTAAACAACAGCAGCACGTTTAAGCTTGATCAGCTGTTGTTAGAATTTATTTAATATTAATTTCTAGTATCAGCTGATGTTTGCTGGAGCCACAGCTGTAAAGCTGCTGGTCATGATGTCGGTTTGGATATGTGGTGAGAGGGAAACATGCAGATGAAACCAGGAGATGTCCTTACTGAATCATCAGAGCTGAACAGGTGATGGAGAAACAGGTTTACCTTTTAGGTCACATGAATGAGTTGAAGGGAAGTTATGAACTGTTTCTGAGAGACAAATAACACCAGGATCCTTTTCTAAGTAGCTGACAGCTGGTAACTGTGCAGGGGCGGGTCTAGCAAAGTTATGCCAGGGGGCCAGGTAGGGCATTAACAGGGAAAGGGGGGCACAAAGAAATACTTTTCTTACTTATTCTGATTTAAAATATCTAGCTTTTATTAAATAAGTATCTGAATCTTGCGAACAAAGTTTTTATCTGACGTAAAATTTATAGAAATCATACATATACCAACAAGACAGTGTACATCACTGTCACAACAGCGTTTGTTTTCATTCAAAGGCTTTATGGCTTTAATACCTGGTGGGCCGGTCTCTGGTCAAAATGCCCAATTTTTTGTCCCAGTCCAACCCTGCAGGTTAATACTGGCAGTGTCACCATGCCAGCTGACTGTATTTCATCATCAGCCAGTGTTGTTCTTTATACATCAGTATTACCAAAGTTTACCATAAGGCAGCATAGAAAGTATTTACTTGCTTTCAGGTTTCATTCAAATGTTAGTCTTTTCATTTGTTTCCCCACTTTTTTCCTGTTTCAAAATCAAACACTAGTTTGTGAGAAGATTATCTTCTTTTTTTAATAGGCAGGTAAAGTTTTGCATTGGCTAATTTGCCAACTGTATGTTAAAAATGTTCGTATTTTAATATTCAAAAATGTTTTTGCCCAAAACATATGTGCTCTATATGTCAGTAAAAATACTATGCAAATATTGCTGTCCTTGAATGCTGAATAAACACTGACAGAGCACTGATTGTATCTCTTGTACTTCATCAACGCAGTATCTAAAAACTTTGCACCGTAGTGGTTAAAATCTCATTCTAATAAGAGTCAAAAGCAAATTCAGTTATTAGGTTTATAGGGTTATTGAATGATGGTTAACTGTTGGTAGAATTTCTTTTAACATTATCTGCCAATTACATCTGCCACCCTTCTCCAAATCTGTGCCCCTACCTGGCCCCCCCAATAAAAATTTTCTAGACACGCCACTGACCCTCAGCACAACATCACTACTAATACATGTCACATATTAGTCGTTTAAACAGTAATAATTAAATATTTTTACTATACTATAAATAAATAGATATAAATACTATATCTATAGATAACACAACAATTAATACATGTATTCTTTAATTAATAAAACATCAGAAATTGATAAAAACACATTAGAAATAGCAATTGCTTTATAACAGACCAATAAATCAAGACATTTTCATCAGCAGATGTTTGCATGTTCAATAAAAATATTTCAACAACAAGTTTTTTTATTAAAATTATCAATGAACTTCAGCGTTATGTAAGATAAGTTTCATGCTCGACTCATGGTTCTTTATTAGTTCAGTTCAGGATAATGTCTCTGTATCATATCAAATATATGTCATATCAAAACAACCCCACACCTGGAGTTGTTTTAGTTTTTCACAGGTGTTTCCTGTCAGCTGGTCAACCTCATGCAGGGGGACATCCATATCAGCCAACTAAAGAACAAGCTCCTCCCTTTGTGCTTCAAATCCCTCCCACTCTGAGACAAGGAGCTGAGACAGAGAGAAAAGAGTCAATTATAAAGAAGAGAGAAAAGTGAAACCCTCCTCAGGTCTGACTCGCATACCTGCAGTCGACCTGTGATGGACTCCAGTTTGGCGTTCACGTCATCCCAGCGGCAGCCGCACTCCCTCACCAATGCCAGCAGCCGAGCCTGCAGGGTGCCCTGGAAGAGCCGAGTTAATGTTCGACTCCTCCTGGTCAGGCTCTCCAGCTGGATGAGCCGAGGTCTCCCCTCTCGCCGCCGCCTCTGAACACACAAACGCAAATTGCATGTGAAGCAGGAGGTGCAGATTTTTTTGCTATTCTTTTCTAAATCCAGGCTTGATCATGTGGAGGTATTTGGAAAAAAAAATTTGGCCAGTGGACGACTGTTGTCTCGCAGAAAGTCAAATCAAATGTATGCAATACACAATCAATTCACAAGAACACGTTATAAAACAAGTCCAGTTCTTGCCTGATTTCAAGTGAATTCTGCATCAAAACAGGGTAACAGAATTAAAACGAGTGTTTGCAGCAAATGTGAGCACCAAGCCTCACTTTGTACAAGCCTGCTATTAAAGTTCTCCTCTATGCAGACACCTTTCCTGTTTTCAAGGCACAACTTGGATCTGCTGTACAAATCTTATGGATACACGCTAAATGAAACAGTAGTGTGCACGACTCCAGATTCTGATCCCTCATCCTAATATGATCCCAAAAGGCTCACAAAAACCCACATAGCAATAGCAATAAAGCAAATGTTGAGGCTTCAAAATACAAAGTCCATAAACCAATGGCTGACATGGGTTTTATCATAAGGGTGATAAATATACAACATATGTTCTTAAGACTAAAAGTGTAATACAGATTTTAGTCTGAGAGATTTGATGTTCATTTACATGCAGATGCACTATACGTGCCTGCTCTGTGGTTTTCCGCAACGTTTTGCAAATAACTATTTAACACAGGAAGTAGGTGAACTAAAACAAGTCATCTTTCTTTGTGAGAGGACAATATTAATGAAACAAACCTCAATGGCATCATAGAGATCCCCAAAGATGCTCCTGCTGCTTTTCTTCCTCCTCATCCTAAGCTTCCTTCTCCTTATCCTCGACTTCCATCCAATTGTAATTCAGTGTAATTTTATTTATCCCCCTCCTCTTCCTCATTATGTTGGAGCTGTGAACAGAATTAGTGTGAATCTGAATTAATTTGTGCAAACAAGAGGGGAGATTTATGTGTTGATGCTACCTGCTTCAGCTCTACGACTGGCTGCTGAGGGATATTTACACCCTGGCTGGATTACAAACTTTAACCACGTGCTGAACTTTGGCTCAGTGTTGATACCTCTTGTTAGTGTTACGTCCCCTCCGGAGGGGTCTAGGCGTGCAAGTGAGGGGACCAGTAACAAATGGGTCCAGAACAGAATGAAAGGAAAACAGACAGGTGTTTTTAGTAAATAAAATAGTCTTTATTATAAATAACCTTAACATAAAGAGCCGGCAACGCCGTTTTACCAATAACCCTTGGAAAAAGGAAAACAAAGGTTACAACAACAAAGAACACTCAATCAAACCAAAACTCCACACCACAAGGAGGCACTTCCAGGGGCCCACAAGCTCACCCTGTCACTAGCAGCAGCTAGCTTTACTGCTGCCGAGGCCCACAAGCCCACACTACTCACGTGAAGCAGCTATACTGCTTCCACAACTCCACGCTACGAGCAGGATAACCACACACTAAGAACACCAAGCAAAGACACCAGAGAACACCACCCTGCTCACAGCTCATCCGCAGCTTAAATAGCCTCAGAGGTGATTGCTGACTGGATTCAGGTGGCAAACGAGGCTAACCAAGAGCAGCTGTGTCCTGGGGAGAGAGGAGAGTGAGAGAAACAGAGGAGGTGGGAGTGGCAAGAGAGGAGGAGGCGGAGAAAAACACCACGCCCACACAAGGGCAGTTTCAGGAGGCCCAGCTAGGGCCGTAACATTAGTATAATGACCTCTTCTTGGCTTAATGTATGATGGTGGATAAATGAAATGTACAAAGAAAATTTAACTATATTACAAAAGGACATCTATCTTGGTAACATCAAATGACCAGAGCATAATTTTCAACTAGTCCGAAAATAAGTTATACAGTAACAGTCACAGACACACCTCATGTGTCACATTTCTATTCATTCAAAACACTTAGTCATTGCTGTGTTTTATACAGCTCTTACAGAATTTAAAGTACAGGTTCATGTGAGTATTTAATGTACGGCTCAGCTCTACTGAATTTCAGAGTTTCTAGAGCAGACACAGAGCTCACGTCAGGCTTCAGGCGCCATTTTAGTGACTTTAACAATATTATAAATTTTAATATCGGTCTAACTGACATTACGTTATGTACGCAGCACGCAATTGAACCACATATGTTAGAAGCCAAAGGTTCAAATTAGTTGGGAGCACCTTCACTTAATTATAACAGTGGGGTTTTTTTTAGGAAAACAGTTCTGTATACCGATACTAAATTGTTTTAATGTCAGCGGCTAACATGTCTAACATAGCTAACGGTTATTGTTAGCAAGCTACAATGACGAATAACAAAAACAAAAGAGTAAAAAGGTTTTATTGAAAATGTTTTACCTTTTCCAACAGTCCCACAATCCAGAGCTTCAAAGACCAGCAGGTACTGAAGACTGTTATCCGTTTCGCTGTCACCGTCCGCAGTAGCGGTTTTTGATACGGGCGACACGGGCGGTTGCCCGGGGCGGCATCGTGGTGGGGGGCGGCATCACGGGCATCGGCAAAAAAATAAATCAATCAATAAATCAATCAATTGCTCGTACTCATGCTGCCCCGACGTCATGCCAGCGCATATTGGGAATGGCATAGGCACCAAGCGGTTTTCTATCACCCATTTGCTGGGAGTAAGGGCGCCCTCCGTTTGCGAGGTGCGCCTGCTGCTTGCGGCACAAGGAGGAGAGGGCGGGGCGGCGGGGAATTCTCTGGCTGGCTGGAGCAGCATCTAATAACCAACTCGCAAAATAAAACAAAATAAAAACAAACACGAAAACACCAGACATCATGATACAGACTTATAATTTGCACCGGTGTTTTTTCGAAATTCAATACGCGAAAAGTGAGCGCGAGAGCCCTCGGTGCGCCTGCTCGCTGCTGATGTCAAAGTAAACTTTATTGTCATCTCCGCTACATACAGTACAGTATATAGACAGACGAGACGACGAGGCTCCAATTACAGCAGTGCAAGTAAACAAACAATATATATAAGAAGAGTAAGAAAATAAATAAACACTTTAGGACTCGGGGTAAAGGGATCAATAACAATTTAAAATTTATAATTTACAGTTTGATGATTTAAAGTCTCACACATAACCCGTCGAAAGGGGAGGAGACTTGCTGCTTCCAAATAGAGCACATTTCATTCATAATGATGTAAATCAAAGCACATTATGTATTCATGATCTGAATCCTGGGTTGTGTGAAATCCCAGAAATACACCTTAGACAAAGTGAATCTGTGAACTAAGGTGTAGGTCTGTTAGGTAATGTTGTGGTGATCCTCGGGTTGGAGGATGGGTGTTCATACTGGAGTGCAAAATTAAAACCAAGATGGAGAAGAAAAGTTCAAAGCCATCAGGTGCTCAGTTTAGAAAAAATAGAAAAGAAGAGGAGGAGAAACGAGCAAAAGATACAGGTAAGCAGATGTGTGATTGAATAATGGCAGGTCATCCTGAAACAATCAGAATCAGAATCATACTTTATTAATCCCTAAGGAAATAATGTGGATCACAGTTGCTCCAATAAGAAATGGTAAAAATAGTAACAGTAACAGACTAAACTCCAAACAATACATTATGTTACAGATTTTAACATTAATGAGTCAGTGTCAATTGTTGATTTGTCCTGTTCTCATTGTATGATGAATTATGATGGCTGTTTGGCAGCTGTTTGCATACAATGCATACTCTCTCTCTCTTCATATGTGTGTGTGTGTGTGTGTGTGTGTGGGGGGGGGGGGGGGGGGGCAGAGGGAGTGTTCGCCCGGGGCGCCAAACAGGCTAGGACCGCCACTGACTGTCCGTGAGAAAGTGTTTTATCCCTTAGAAAGTTCAAGGCCTGCCGGTCGCGCAATCTGTCTGCGCATGCGCATCCCAACGATTGATCCCCTCCATCCGCTCCCGAGAGGTTGCCATAGTACGACGTGTTCTAACGTCACTCTCTCTCTCTCTCTCTCTCCCTGTCATTTATTTGGCTCGAAACACATGTTAACAAATTGCTCAGTGATAAACAAGTACTCAGATCATTTACCTAAGCAGCGTGCTTTGTCAAAACTAAGTAAGTGTGTTGGTAATGTGTGTTCATTACATTGACATTCTGTTGTGCAGTTGTTATTTACTTGTATTTTATAATTTGACTTTACATACTGCTGGGTGGTTTGTAAAGTTTACAATAACTAGTATTATCATTATGCTATATTTTCTAATATATATAATAATCTCAAAAGTAATGCCTTGAAGCAGAAAATATTAACACTTTATTACAATTTAAAACTAAAGTACAGTATTTGAACGTGTGTATTGTGTCCACTGTTTGTTAACTCACCATATTCATAAACGTCTTAATAATAAATTCCATATTCTATTACCACATTATTTGTGATCAATGGGTTTGCGGGGTTAGGGGTGTGGGGGGGTAGGGTCTTTAGGCTTTGGCCCCCACCCCTGCCACCAGTATATTTTTAAGCAAGTATTTCTAACTTTTATTTGAATATTCAGTTTCCTACCATCTGCTCTTAAATGGTAATTGCCAGGTAACCCGCCCTCCCCCTTCGCACACACATGCACACAAACAAAACACACAGTATAATTCACACCCTCATTATAGTGAATAAATATTTATGCCATTTTATACCATCAAACTTAGATAGCTAAGGATGAAGAACCTTTTGTTCTTTAAAGAACCATTTGCAATACCTAAAGAACCATCTACAAAATAAAAAGGTTCTTTGACGTATGATGGTTCTTTAAAGAACCATGAAGACATATGAAGAACCATTTAAGAACCATAATTTTTCTGAGAGTAGGCCAATCTCTAACCTTCCTTTCATATCAAACATTCTTGAAAAGTCTTTCAGTGGTGCTAGTTTCAGTCATTGTGCACATGTCCTGTTTATATGGTTGGAAACCTGCAGTCAGCTGAGACTGAAGAAGTCACCTGATGCTGATGAAACGTTTCTCCCACTGAAAATGTCCCGATGAACAGAGTCAACTTTAGGGGTTTCCTTACTTTGAGCATGAGCGTGCATCAAGACACCACTGTGCGATGTAACAGGAATGGGAAGTGATACGCAGATAAAAGGGTTTTTTTGACCAGTTGATGTACTGACATGTTGCCTTGTTTATCCGTTTATCTGTATTCGTGTTGTGTGTCCCTCAGTGTGTGCACAGAGACCTGGCTGCGAGGAACGTTCTGGTGTGCGAGGGGAAGCTGGTGAAGGTCTGTGACTTTGGTTTGGCCAGAGACCTGCTGAAGGACCAGGATTACATCGCGAGGGGAAACGTCAGTTAACAAGTTCGGTCAACTATACTGAGGGCTCCTGACATCATCAGGTCAGGTGTTCACCTGTGCACCCACTGTGTTTCAGAGCTTCCTGCCGCTGAAGTGGATGTCTCCAGAGAGCATCTTCCAGAACATTTACAGCTCGCAGAGCGACGTTTGGTCCTACGGAGTTCTGCTGTGGGAGATATTCTCTCTGGGTAACCCAGTCTGTCACACCTGTCACACCTGTACACATCTTCACATCAGTGGAAATGTGTACAGGTTTCACCAAGGGGGTGGACTTCAACCCCATGAACAGCAGGGCTATTGGGGTTGAAGTTTATTAATTATTCTTGCTGACCTTTACCCTTTAAAGTTATACACACAGTTTTAATTTGAAGGTGTAAACTAGCCATTAAGTGGAAACCAGTTCAAAACCAGGAAACAGATCCGGCAGCTGCTGCTATGGAGATAAACCATTGCCAGTGACCTCGCAGCCCAGAAGAATAGACTAAACTTTAATCAAAGAGAAAAAAGGGAATTTATTATACATTGCAATCAAAAACAAGAACAAAGGTCCACACGTCGCTGTGTGATCTTCAGCCTCACACTTCAGCCTGGTCGACTTTGACAGGTGTGTCTGCTCACTACTGTCAGCCTTGTCTCCGCCCCCTCACCACAGGGTTTCTGTGTTTTGGTCCCAGGCTGCAGCCCGTACCCCGACCTCCCCATGACCCAGGAGTTCTACTCTGCTCTGAAGAGAGGATACAGGATGAGTCGACCCGACCACTCTCCTCAGGACATGTATGACAAAACGCATGCAGGCGCACACATCAGCTTCCTGTGACAACACTCAGCATGACCCTCTGCACTTTTCGGTCTGCAGGTACGACCTGATGAAACGCTGCTGGGAGGAGAAACCTCAGTCCAGACCTTCATTCTCCTCACTGCTCATCGACATGGGCAATATGCTGACTGACGACTATAAACAGGTACCAACACCTGCCTCAGGTAAGCCTCACACACCACCTGACCCAGGACACGCTGACCATGTTGTTGTGTGTCAGCGTTACCTGCAGATTGCCGAAGACTTCCTGAAGGGAGGAAATCCAGCTGTGCACCGATACAAGCAGAGTTTATCCAGAGGTGCAGCGGAGCAGGAGGACGCGCACGGTAACACATACAGTAACACACACACAGTAACACACACGGTAACACACACACACACATGCGCACAGTCTCACACACACACACACACAGTAACACTCACGTTAACACACATTCACACAGTAACACACACGTTAACACACATTCACACAGTAACACACACACACACACACAATAACACAAACACACAGTAACACACACACACAGACACAGTAACACACGCTAACACACGCGCGCACATTAACACACACAGAAACACACACATGCGCACAGTAACACACACGGTAACACACACGGTAACACACACAGACCCACACACCCACATACGGTAGCACACACACAGAGTAACACACACACACACACACACAGATACACACACAGACACACACACAGACACACACAAACAAACACTCACACACACACACACACACAGACACACACACAGGTCACTTTTGAAAGTTTAAAACAAATCCCGCTCCCTTTCTCTACACAGCAAGTGCCACCCCTCAGGTAAATAGGCCAGAGGCGGAGCCAGTGGAGGCAGGTCCCTCGCATGTCGCTTACATCCTGCCTGTTACCGAAATCACAATTGAAAGCAGCGCTGGCGCTGCGCTGGACACAGTCAGGTACAAAACCATGTGATGCGGTCAGGTACCTGCAGGCTGTGATGCCTGTGAGGATGATAGAGACGATGCTGTGTTTTCTCTGCAGCCCTTCGATGTCAGACTCTCCCGCCATCTCATACTCTCCAGAAGTGACATCATCGGAGGACAGACAGGAAGCTGTGGGGCCTGAGGAGGAGAGTTGCCTGTGAAGGTTTCACCTGCCTGAGAGTCTGGGGCAGGGTTTAAATAACCCAGCGTCTCTGCATGGGGGCTCCTGTGCCCTGAGTATGGACTGTAGGAGGTTGTCTAACCTTTTTACCTGTAAAGCTTGTTTAGGTGACAGAGTCAGAGTGTGCTGAGTGTGCAGCAGGTCCTGATTTGCATTTATAACCTTTAGTATCCTCATGTACTCTGACTTTTCTATCTGTATATCCAAACTGCTGACCCGTGTCAGGACTGAACCTCCCATTAAAATGTACTCGTGGATCAGACTCTTCTGATGCTTCCTCATGAGAAACGCAACACACACAAAAATTAGGGTCAACGACAGTCAGCTGATCTCACCTCCAATGTTCAGGTGGAGGTTCAGGTATCGCTAGCAGCTACAGCCACCCGTTTCACCATCCACATCAGTCACAGAGGCCATACCCCTAATAATGCAGTTCGATATAATTTCTGAACATGAAGCTCTTTGGTATCTTTAGAAACCAGTTTGTGTATCAGGCTGTAAGGATGTTTATTTTAACATGGGAAACTATGACTCACTGCCTCTGCTGGACACCAGAGGAACTGCAGTTTTCAGGATTTCTTATTTTTGGTTAGGTGCTGGTGGTGGGGAAGAATATTTGAGTTTTTAAGTTTAAACCAGATTCAATTCTGTTTATTTATATAGAGCCAAATCACAGCAGTCGCCTCATGTAAGGTTGATCCTACAATAATACATGCAGAGGGGGAGTGAGCTCTCAGGTCAGCAAAGCAAGACAAAGAGAAAAAATCTCTTAGTGTCAGCACGTGAGGACAAGAAACCTGCAGCAGGTGGAGGAGGAGGTTCCCCCTGCAGGTGAGAGCTAAGCATAAAGGGACCTCAGACCCCTGGAACCCCCTCCCTCTGTGCCAGCTGCGTTTCTTCTGCTTCCTGTTGGAGAGTTGGAGTGCAGAAATATGCTGAATATATGAAAATGTTTCCTGTGAAAGAAGAATCGCTGTGACTCAGCTTCTTCCTCATTTATTCCGCAAAGTTAACATATTGTGTGTGTGAAGGCAGCAGGCGAGGGGTTAAAGGACCTCCAGGTTACCGCTGTTTACTCCCTGAACTGTGAGAGAGCTCATTAAACCCAAGAAAACCTCCTAAAATCGTGAGTGTGCTCAGGGCTCTCACACCATGGAGCCCCGAGCAGCTCCCAGGGTTTCTGCTCATTTTAGCAACCGCAGGTTTGAGGCTGACCACAGGATGTCCCAGAATAATGACATCATTTCACAGAAAGTAACACAGACTTTGCCTTAATGAAACTAGATGAGTCCGTACAATGAGTCCACCTGTGGTCATGGAAACCAGCTTACAGGTACAGGTGTGCCGCTCCCAGCAGGGCGCTGGTCCCCCAAATATGACAAAAACCACATTAATATCAGACAGAGGTCAGCTGACCGCCTGACCTCACCACATGATGGTCAACCATACCATCATACACGGAGAGAGGGAAACCACCGAAACACCCCCCCCCCCCCCCCCCCCCCCCCCCCCCCCCCGGAAGTGCAGCATGCAACCTCTCAGTGACATGGATGCCATCTTTGATCTGCTGAAGGAGCGAACCACCACCGACCAACGAGCAGGGAGGCGCCCACAGGTGCACTGAGGCAGGTAAGAAATCATGTTCACCACAGAGGTGTGTGTTCAGATAGACTTCGACCTCATCATCTCCAAACATCATCAGTCTGAGTGAACGCCACCATTGACACAGGGCGCCGAGCATGAACCCATTAATCGGTTCACTGTGTCTCAGGTCAGGTTCTGCTGTGGACACTACTGCTGTGGATGGTTCTGCTGTGGGTGGGTTCTGTGACAGGTTCTATCAGCTCAGCTTGTTTCAGAAACTTTCGTGTTTCATTTCCAGGCTGCTCGTCTCTGCAGCCCGAACTCTTCGTCCCACACTGGGTGAGGATGCCAAGTCTCACTGTTACCTGAGGGGTCACACTCCGTCCACCCACTCAGTTTATTGTCAGTCGTCACGTCTGATTGGTTATTGAAGCTGTGATGGAGAAAACTAATGTCTACCTGAAACTTCAGTGTTTTATGAACTCAGTCAGCTGCTTCAGGTGGAGCAGGAGGGGAGGAGTCAGAGGGAGTACCTGGCACAGAGTCTGTTAAATGAGTTCATCTAATCTCAGGATTAACAAAGTCAGAGTTTAATCTGAACCTGCTTCCTGGATCAGGATCCAGGTGGAAAGCTCTGTTTGTAGCCCAGAGGCAGGACTTCACCCTGGTTTCTGTACTTGAAGGTGCATCATCATAGTAATTTATACTGTAAACATTACCTACTCAACACTAGGTCAGGTCTGCAGCATCAGTTACCGTGATGGTCCAGGTAAAAAGTGAACCACCTTGATAGTACAGAAACCAGCTGAAGTTACCTGTGGATCAAATTCAGAGGACTGAGCTCCTCCTGTGATTGGACGCAAGGAGGAGGGGAGGGGGAGGGACAGCTGAGCACTCGGTGTTTCAGGAGGAAGTTGGACTCGTTCAGTCAAACTCGCTCTGACTTCAGCTCCAACAACACTGAGAGAGAGAGAGAGAGAGATGTGGCTCCACTGTCTGCTGCTGTTGATCGCTCTGAGCCGCTCTGCGGGAGGTAAGAAAACAAACATGTTTATTTTTACTCTTTGTTTACCAAAACAAACTGTAAACAAACAACAGAAACGAGACTCTGAAACATTCAAAGTGATGAAACGGAAAAACTGAAACTGGTCTCAGATCACAGTTACATCAGTAACATCAGTTATTAATAATCAACTCAATAACATCGGGAAACTGATGTTCAATAAAAAAAAACAAATATTTTATTAAAAATGTTTAGGAAACATTTAATCTCTTCATGACCTGAAATTAACATTTTGCCCTTTAAAGCCCAGCGTATCCTATCTGATTCATGTGGTTTGCGACTTTTTGAGACTTCTACATCATCCGCATGATTTTGTTTTACCCTCAAAAATTGATACATGACACATTTTTAATGACTAAAAATATGGCTTATGTAGCAAATGTGATACAATTGAAAATTCATATATATGCAAATTAAAGTTTGATATATTCATATATATATATATATATATATATATATATATATATATATATATATAGATAGATATTGTCTAAAAGTTCAACAAACACTCCTTCATCAAAAAAACTAAAGACTTCTGGCAGTTATTTCATGGTTCAGGGTTAATTATATTTTAAGATTTTGTTATGTTATTACAGCTTGGTAACGGTTTCATTAGTTTAATTACATGTTTATTACACAATTATCACATGTGTATTATTCTTTTATATAACACTCGAGCTGTGGGAGTAACAGAAATGAAAATAGCTGATTTGTTGCTCAGATTGATGTTTTAATATGTTTAACTAATAAATGCTTCATAAATTATTATTTTTATATTTTCTGTTGGTTTGTTTCTATGAAAGAGAAAATATTTTAATATAGTATCTGACATGAAACACATGGTTTGCTCTTTGTTTCGTGAACCTGCTGTAAAGAGTTTTTGATTTTATTGACCAACTGCGTAGGTCATGTGACCTCAGGTTCTTATTGTTGTGGCTTTGAGCCGTTCAGCAGCAGGAAGCCAGGCGCTGCTTTCAGAGCACTCGCAGGACAAAGGTTTGTGGACAGTTAAACTGCTGTTTGAACCACAGGAAGCAAATGTGCACAGAGTTTCAGTCAGAACCGGGACCACTGGGTTACAGCTGGAACCGCATGGCTGGAACAGCACAGCGGCTTTAACGTCTGATTTTTACCTTTTTAAATGATGTTGTGGAATCAGGCACAGGTTAACATACAGGTGGGGGGGGGGGTCACAGTCCTCGTTATGAGGTCATGTTTAGTGGTTTGGTCCTCTGGATTCTGATTGGATCATTGTCAGCGCTTCTACCTGAAATGGTGATTTCCATGAACATGATGCTTGGAGTGATGTCAGCGTGGTCTGTAGTTCTGCTGAAAGTTGAAGTGATTTCTGTGAGTAAATTCACCTCAGAATTTGAAACAGCTTGATTCATTGTCTATTTACAGTCTTCTTCACTTCCCTTTTATCTCTATCACAGTCTTGTTTGCTGCTTCATTTTTGTAAAATTTATAATTCAAGTTCTATATTTAAAAAAATAAAATAAAGTTATAATGTTCCAGCTGTTAGAATACCTGCTAATCAGTAGCCTGCAGCTAAGTCTTCTGTTACTACAGTGACCTCACAGCAGCCATGTTATTTGTCACATGATGTAGCTCAGGTGGCTGTAGCTCAGGTGGCAGAGCAGGTCAGCCACTAATCAGAAGGTCGGTGGTTCGATCCCAGGCTGCCTCCTGGCTGCATGCCAAATATCCTTGGGCAAGATACTAACCCCATGTTTGCCTACTGGTGGTGGTCAGAGGGCCCGGTGGCGCCAGTGTCCAGCAGCCTCGCCTCTGTCAGTGCGCCCCAGGGCAGCTGTGGCTACAGCGTAGCTTGCCATTGCCAGTGTGTGAATGTGTGCGTGAATGGGTGAATTGACTGAATGTAGTGTAAAGCGCTTTGGGGTCCTTAGGGACTGAGTAAAGCGCTATACAAATGCAGGCCATTTACCATTAAAATGCTCCAGCACAAACATGTCCAGAGGTCCAGCTCAAGTGAAGCTAGCAAACAGCTAGCAGCTGCAGTCACCTGTGTCACCATCCACTTGTCAGTCAAAGAGGCGACGCCCCTAATAATGCAAACTTTAAATGAGTTGTAAAGCATCTGTTATGAGCTTCACAGCAGCAGGGGGAGCAGATCAGGTGTGAGCGCCACCTTAAACCTGAAGAAGAGGTGTAGTGAGGTTGGAGGGTTTGCTGTGCTTCAGCAGCTGAAGGACACACACCCACACTACCGTGCCCACAGACAAAGACAGCACAGAAAGGCGGGACCAAGGCTTCCATCCAGACCCTGAACTCCTCATGGCTGAGAGGAGGAGCAGTCACACCTGCCTACAGATGTTCAATCAATACATCAGTACATTAGTGATCAATAATCAGCTGCCTCTCCTGCCTCTCACCTGCTCACCTGTGCCGAGCAGACACCTGTCTTACACGCTGGTACAAGCATGAGCGTTTACATGTGTTTGTGCTCCTGCACATCATGGACGTTAAATCTGTTTAACGTCCATGATGTGCCTCACGCAGCCTCCTACAGTGGGGTTAAACTGACCTGGAGTCAGCACAGAAAGCTGATTTTGTCCATCTGAATGTTTTCAGTGGGAGAAACATTTCATCATCATTGGGTGACTTCTTCAGTCTCAGTGGACTGCAGGTTTACAACCTTTTAAACAGGACATTTGTTTGACTGAAACCAGTAGCACTGTTGAACAATGGCCAAAGGCCTTGGCTGGTTGTGACCTACACTCGTTTTCACACCTTGACCTGTGCGATTAGGTAGAGGATCAACAGGGGATTCATGACCCCCTTGGAGGACACTCCTCTAGGACTTAAATCTGGGACTCTCCACCATTTGACCTTAGAACTGAAGAAGCTCCTCGGATGACACGTCTTCAAGAAACTTAAAGAAGTCCAGACCCTTTTCTTTCCAAGCTCCTTGGACTACGATGACCTGGATGACTGAGAACTGTTACTCTCCTTGATGTGATTTTCTTCTGCTTCCCTGGCCTCTGTGTCAGTGGGGATGGTGTTCGCTCTGTGTTGTAGCGTCCTGATGACGCCCAGTTTGTGCTCCAGTGGATGATGAGAGTCAAACCTTAGATACTGATCCGTATGCGTAGCTTTCCGGTACACATCAGCTTTTAGATGTCCCCCATTACTGATGGAAATCTCACAGTCTAAGAAGGCTAACCTGCCACTTTTCATATCCTCCCTGGTGAATTTGATGTGTCGGTCCACCGAGTTAATGTAATCCGTGAATTGTGGTACGTCCTGAGTAGGACTGGGCGATATGACCCAAAATTCATATCTCGATATTCTTTAGCTGGATGGCAATATACGATATATATCTCGATATTTTTTAAAAGCCATAAAGTAAGAACAAAAAGAGAGTTCTTAGTCAAAGCTGTGTCCCTGATCTCACACGGGCACTTTTATTAACATACAGTGTACATGTAAATGAAAAAATTACTCAGAAATAAATTATCAGCATTTATTAAATAATAATGCTCCATAAATAAAATAAACCAATGTTGTTTTTGTGCATAACAAAGAGCTCACAATTGTGCAGTCAAAATGTAAACTAAAAGACGCTGAGCATAATAACAAAGACAGAGATTTCACAGCTGCTCTGTTCCCAACTTCTACTGCGTGACTGACAGCCTGGAGTTTGAAATCATCTTTGTAACCGTGCGGGGTGCTGCATGGCATCAACACGTTACTGCGGTTAGCTCGTTAACCCGTTGACGCAGTCCAGCCCCAAGCACGGGGCGATACGCGGTAACTCGTTAATGGAGATTTGCCCCGTTTATGCAGTTATGGCGTTAATGTCATTTTAACGAGATTACTGCTACCAACACTAAAATAGTAATCTCCAAATGTTTTCTTTTTACCGACCAGCTCCTCTTTGATAGCTGCCGTGTCCATCTTGTTATGTTCAGTGAAGGAGAGAGGCAAGGCAGAGTAATGTTGCATAGAGACAAAAGTGGATGAAAGAGAGGCAAACTAGCAGCTCAACAAGTATAATTATAATGTAACATAGACTATATCGATATAAACGATATTGTCACATCTCATATCTCTTATAAAAATACATCGATATATTTAAAAACTCGATATATCGCCCAGTCCTAATCCTGAGAATTGATTTTCACCCAGGTGTCATCCACATATCTGAACCAATGCCTTGGTGATGTTCCAGGGTAGGATAACAAAGCCCTCTTTTCCACTTCTTCCATGTACAAATTGGCCACACTGGGTGAAACTGGGGAACCCATGGCACACCCATGTTTCTGCGTGTAGTACTGACCCTTGTATGTAAAATAGGTGGAATTAAGACACAGTTCAAACACACTTGATCGATGCTGAGAGTGGTCGTGTTGCTGAGGTTAGGGTTGTCCTGTAATCTCTTAAAAACTGCCTCCAATGCTTCAGTAGAAACCCCAGATCAGTGTCTACTCTGATAGTAGAAAATCTCACACACACAGACACATTAATGAAATTCAAAAATGCTGGAATAAACCACTGAAATCAGTAAATCTCATCCGTGTGCTGTGGCTCGTGACGGTGTTACACGTCACGATCTTTGATTTAATGTGTTTTAATTTCTAAATATTTCATTAAAATAAATGAAAGTGCAGCAGTGTATGTGTGTGTGTGATTGTTCAGTATGTTCAGGCTCCACCCTGAGATGACAATCGTTTCTCGGCTCTCGGTTGTGACCTTAAACGCAGCTCTGAGCTGTGACACTCCGCTGAGTCGCGTCCAAGCGGCGTAAACATGTGGTGATCGCTTCCTCCATGGCCTCCACCCCACTCCCACAGAGTCCTCAGAGAAGGAGAAGTAAGACGAGGAAGTGGGACAGAGGAGACCCTCACACGCACACACACGGTTCCTTTGTGTGCGTGTGTGTGTTTGTGGTCTCTGGTAAAAATAAGAAAATGTGTTTCCTGACTCTCTGAGGTTTCAACACCCCCCCCACCCCCATTGAAACCTCCCAACTGAAGCACTTTCTCCAAACAGTGAAAACCTCGTAAGTCTGTTCAGTCTAACGACCTCACGAGCTGTTACTCAGTCATACTACTGATTATTGATCGTTGACTCAATAAGATCTTCTGACTCTGACGTTTGTGTGTCTGAAGTTTGTGTTTCTGACATTTGTGTTTCTGACATTTGTGTTTCTGATGTCTGTGTGTCTCACGTTTGTGTTTTTGACGTTTGTGTTTCTGATGTTTGTGTTTCTGTGTTTGTGTGTCTGTCTGTCCGACATTTGTGTGTCTGACGTTTGTGTTTCTGTGTTTGTGTGTCTGTCTGTGTGACGTTTGTGTGTCTGTGTTTGTGTGTCTGTCTGTCTGACGTTTGTGTTTCTGACGTTTGTGTTTCTGACGTTTGTGTGTCTGTGTTTGTGTGTCTGTCTGTCTGACGTCTGCGTGTCTGACCTTTGTGTGTCTGACATTTGTGTGTCTGTGTGTCTGACATTTGTGTTTCTGATGTTTGTGTGTCTGACGTTTGTGTTTTTGACGTTTGTGTTTCTGACCTTTGTGTGTCTGTGTTTGTGTGTCTGTCTGTCTGACGTCTGCGTGTCTGACCTTTGTGTGTCTGTATTTGTGTGTCTGTTTGTCTGACATTTGTGTTTTTGACGCCTGTGTTTCTCACGTTTGTGTTTCTGTGTTTGTGTGTCTGTGTGTCTGTCTGTCTGTCTGTCTGTCTGACGTCTGCGTGTCTGACGTTTGTGTGTCTGACATTTGTGTTTCTGACGTTTGTGTGTCTGACGTCTGTGTTTTTGATGTTTGTGTTTCTCTGTTTGTGTGTCTGTGTGTCTGAGATTTGTGTGTCTGATGTTTGTGTTTCTGACATTTTTGTTTCTCACGTTTGTTTGTCTCTCTAACTGAAGTTTGTCTGTCTGAAGTTTGTGTGTCTCAAGTCTGTGTTTCTGAAGTTTATGTGTCTGACATTTGTCTATCTCACCTTTTTGTGTTTGTGTGTGTGACATTTTTGTGTCTGCTGTCAGGGGTTACTGGAGCATCTGTAGAATGTGATTCAGCTGTGTTCAGTTCAGCGTCCACACAAACACTCCTGACCTTCTCTTAGTTCTGAGAGGACAGCGACCTCAGTCAGGTCTTCATGGAACAAACAAGCTTTGTTTTTCCCTTTAAATCTTATTCAAACTCATTGTTGTAAGAAGTCTTTGATCAGTCGCTGGTAATACGAATGTGACTTCTGATGCGACCATAAAAATAAATAAATAAATAAGAGACAGATCAGTTTGACGTGTTTGACTTTAATTCTCTGACAAACACCCAACTTTCTGTTCCTGAAACAAGAGGCCCGGTGGAGATACGTGGTTTCAGATGCAGTGAAAGCTGCTGAGGTCATTTAAAAGTAGACTGCACTGAAAAGAGTCAAAGAAATCTAAAGTAACAAAAGGTTAAACAAAAGCAACGTAAACATGAACCACAGTTAAAAACAAATCATTATGCAAAAGTAAGCTAACGTTTTTTTGAAAATTAAACTAAATGAGACTGAAATAAATGACAACTAACACATACAAAACTGAGTAAACCAAAGTATGAAAGCAAATGCTACAATTCAACTGAAATGAAGTAAGAACAACTCAAAGTAAAGGAAAGGTTAAAAAAAGCAAAGTAACTAAAGTACTGAAAACAAATAAACTAATCTAAACCAAAACACCAATGTAAACTTAAACCAAACTAAAGCTGAAAAGAAGTAAATAAATAAATAAATAAAATAAAATAAATCTAAACAACCAAAACAAAAAAAGACTCACAAAATAAGAAATTTAGCTAAATTACAAAAAATAAGCAACTAAAACCAAAACTAATCACAAGAAAAATAAACAAAAACAAACAAAACAAAGTCAAAGTAAATAAAAAGTAAAGTGCTGAAATCACATCGAAGAAAAGCAAGTGTGAAGAAGCGGTTTAAAGGAAGCCTGCGAGTCCTCAGAGCTGAGGCTCAGTGAAACCTTCAGATTAGGAAACCAGTAAAACCAGTCCAGACTCACATTTATACCAGAAAGGAGGGGCTGCTCCAACCTCAAGGAAAAACAAAATGGCTTCACGTTACAGAGCATGCTCAGTGTGGACCTGCTTTACTCTGCTTTAAGCTGTGTTTGGTGTAAGAACTGAATCCAACTTTGTTAGCAGTGATGATGATGATGGCTTGAGACAACATCTGCAAAAACTCTGGAGTTGCCCAATCTGTGGATGTTGGTGTGGTTTAAAAACACTTTTACCAGCAGACTTCAGGAAGGATTCTACTTCCTGTTAGGTTCAGCTTTTACTGTGTGTGTGTGAAGGTCAACACACACACACACACGCCATCTGACTGTAAATCTGATGTGTGATCAGCTTTTATCCAGCTGGAAATGAATAATGACTCATTATCAAAACAACAGCTGATAATTAATGATCAATAATACTGGTGCTGTTTAGAGTGCAGAGCCAGAGAAGAAAACACACACAAACAGACACACACACACACACACACAGACACACACACACAAATAGACACACTCACACACACACGCACAAACAGACAGACAGACACACACACACGCACAGACACACACAGACACACACAAACAGACACGCTCTCACACACACAAACGCACAAACAGACACACACACAAATAGTCACACACACACAGACACAAACACACACACACACACACAAACACAAATAGACACACTCACACACACACGCACAAACAGACAGACACACACACACACGCACAGACACACACAGACACACACACACACGCACAGACACACACACACACACACAAATACAAATAGACACACTCACACACACACGCACAAACAGACAGACACACACACACACACGCACAGACACACACAGACACACACAAACAGACACGCTCTCACACACACAAACGCACAAACAGACACACACACAAATAGTCACACACACACAGACACAAACACACACACACACACACAAACACAAATAGACACACTCACACACACACGCACAAACAAACAGACACACACACACACGCACAGACACACGCAGACACCCACAAACAGACACGCTCTCACACACACACACGCGCACAAACAGACACACACACAAATAGTCACACACACACAGACACAAACACACACACACAGACACAGACACAAACACAAACAGACACGCACGCACACACACACACACACACACAAACAGACACACACACAAATAGTCACACACACACACACAAAGACAAATAGACACACTCACACATACACACACAAACAAACAGACACACACACACGCGCACAGACACACACACACACACACACAAACAGACACACACACAAATAGTCACACACACGCATGCTCAGAGTTTCACTTCTTGTTTTTCGCTCTGATTGTGAAACTCGATGATGTGAGTCTCCAACTGTCACATGAAGCTTGACAAATGTCCTTCTTTGTTTATCGATCAGAGCACTGATCGATTATTAGGACAGAATATTAGGAACACGCCCTGATCCAGCAGCTCCGGCCTGCTGGATCAGGGCGTGTTCCTAATATTCTGATACCTGAGTGTATAGATTAAATGAGCAGAGCTGAGGTGGTGTACACTGTCAGGCTGTAAAACACACAGAGACAATCTCAGCAGCACATCTGGAAAAACTCCATCAGCACTGAAAGGCACAAACAGATGTTAACCTGAAACTTAACAAACAGTCACAGAACACACACACACTTACACACAGCTACAGGGTGGCTGTAGCTCAGGAGGTAGAGCAGGTCATCTACTGATCAGACCGGTGGTTTGATCCCTGGCTCTCCCCAGTCTACACATCAAATATCTTTGGGCAAGACATGAACCCTGAGTTGCTCCGATGCCTCCATCAGAGTATCAGTGTGAGTGTTAGCGAGCACTTAAAACCATAGGAGAAAGTGCTGCTGTGAATGAGGCATGCTGTATGAAGTGAAAGAGGTTACAGGGTTATATAGGAATCAGTCCATTTACACACACACAAACGACAGTTTTTGTTCCAGCCTGAGTCACTGCATTGTTCTTGGGTCACAGATGTGATACAGACAGATGTGTAAAATCATCAGTGCTGAATTATAATTATTATGGTCTGTAACCTGGGGTGGACATGAGGCCATGTTCGTGATGGCGAGCACGTGATGTTCGTGTAAATCATGTGACCGCGGGCCTCGGCTTCACGTCCTGTTTCACTCGCCGCTCAGTTTTGTTTTGAGTCTCTGAGTGGTGTCGGTGGTGTTTGGGTCGGAGACCAGGATGAGTCAGGGTCTGGGAACACACCTGTGCAGGAAACAGCCCTCTGAGGCTATGCCTGTGTCACGGCACTGATCACATTCATTGTTCTGCATCGTGTTTTTTGGTTTTGCTACATTTTATAAAAATGAAGTTGTGAACTCTCAAAATTTCTCTGTTTAAAAGTGTGGACATTGTTTTGTGTGATTTATTCACTTTTTAGCATTTTATGTAGTTACTTCTTACACACTGTGAGTTTTAAAGGTTGTTTTAATGTATACAAAGCTAAAATGCTCAAAATGTGATTACAGTGGTCCCCCGTTTATCACGGGAGTTACGTTCTAAAAATAACCCGCGATAGGTGAAATCCACGAAGCAGCCAACTTTAGTTTTTACAATTATTATAGATGTTGTAAACCCCTCACTACGCTCTTTATACACTTTTTCAGACAGACATGAACATTTTCACACATTTCTCTTGTTTAAATACTCTCAAAGTTCAAACCTTCATAAAAAAATAAGCCCAATATTATAGAATGAAACCAAAGATCAAACCTTGTTTTCAGGTCCAGAACATGGGAATCGAGCAGCTGTGATAGAATTCAACATTAATGAATCAATGGTACGGAAGTAGAGGAAGCAAGAAGAATGAGTTGAGTAAAGTTTGACTTATCTGACTGTTTTGTTTCGCTTAATGGACCTTATAATCCGAAAAAAAAAATCTTCTAACTTCTACCTTCCTTTAGCATGTCCAGAATTCCAACTTTTTGTGCGATGGTTAGCATCTTCCTCTGCCTTTTGGGTGCTACTGCAGGTGCTTTTTGCAAAACGTTTCGTCTACATTGTTGTCTTTGTTGGGGAGACAACTTACAAACATACAGTACAGTACTTCAGAGTCACACAATATTTGACAAGCTGAACACATTCTGTGCTGGACAGGAGACACGGCATGGAGGAGATTGATTGACAATGGTCTTACAGCATGTAAACATGTAAAGATGTAAAGCTCTGTGGTTGGTCACAAAGGGTTAAACGTGACACCAAACTCAGTCCTGCCACAGAGCATGTGCACGTGTGACGAGCTGTGCATGAGAGGGATGTCTGAGTTACCATGACAACAATCCGGACAATCTCTGAGAATGCAGATATGCTCAGTGATCAGCATTAAAACTTTATTAATAGACAACAAATATCACAGTATGGGCATTAAGAGGCATGGCCTCACACTAGATTTCACATTTAAACACATACGCACTGCTGTAAAGCACATCTGTATGTCACACACACACATGAACCCTGTGCCTCATGTTTGTTTTAAAGTGTTTTCTATTTAAAAGACATTTTATCATCTTGTGTTTGTCTCTATGAAGCACACACTGATTGTGCACACTGTTGCGTGTGCTGATAATGAGGGTTAGGGTTCAGAGCTCACAGTGACACACCCGTGTCAGCTGATTCTGGACTCTGCAGCTCTGCTCACCTGCTCGGATAATTTTCACCTTTAGATCAGGGTGCACAGCATGAAGACAGACACAGTGGAGGCAACCTGCCTGAAGTTAAAGGGTGTATAAGATGCTACACAAGGCTAGTTTACCCCACTGAGCCCTGCTCTCAAACACTGACACAGATGTAACTGTGTGTGAAGTTGGGTTTAAGAAAAAAGTGCTTCAAGTTTTAAAAACGTGCAGCGCGATCTTCTGTCAGCACGAACATGATGTCATGTGATTGGCTGTGATAGGTTTGTCTAGCACAGACCTATTGCTGGAACGAGACAATTCTACTACAACAGCAAAACAAGACGCAAGTCACCAAAGTTCTTTGGGTAATCTCCTGCACGAGGGAGAGAACCGTGACGAACGCTGTTCCTGCCGCTCGATTCCCAGTCACTCTCAGTCAGCTCCCCCGTAGCATTGTTCTTTATTGAGGTTACATGAATTTGCATAGGTTCATTAACATATTACATCTTACATAGACATACATGTGAACAAAGAGTACCGTCTGTGTGTACGTGTAGGTATGCGTGTGTGTGTGTGTGTGTGTGTGTGTGTGTGTGTGTGTGTCAAGATGTGACCCCGTGAATGACTCCCTTAAATCTGCTGGGCCTGGAAGTCCAGCAGTTCATCTAAACAAAAGGCACTTATACTTAAACAGACATAGATGTGTTTACCATAAGACAGTAAAAGAAGGTACGACCTCTCTCATGATCTTAGGATGTGTGTATATGCCAGAGCACTCTGGAATGCACACAGAGTCTTTGCAGACTGCTAAGGATCACACATCCTATCACTACACAATCGATTATACACCTCTAAGCATATATGGTTATATATTTCTAAGTATAAATGACAATCCACAATATAAACCTAACAGGCTGGTTGTGGCTAACAGACTTACTTTAGTTTATCTTAGCTAGTCGCTAGCAGTGTTGGTCAAGTAACTTGAAAATAGTAATTAGTAACTAATTACTGATTTCTTCTCCAAGAATGGAATCCCGTTACTTTACTGATTACTTATTTTAAAAAGTAATTAATTACTTTATTACTTAGTTACTTTTAAAAAACATGATACACAACCTGAATATGTAATAAAGCAATAGACCTTTCTGCTCAGTTCTATCTGCATAATCCATCATATAAAAGGTAATCAAATGAAAAAGTCTCTTTTTAAAAATTTTTTATTAGTTTTATCTTTTAACTTTATGCACATTGCATCAGGCAAAAATTAAATTATATGTAACAGTCTTTGACTTTGACATTTAAATCTATTTTCTGCAAATTGAAGCACATAAAATAAAATCATGTTTTGTGTTTACACTTTCTCCTTCAAATAGATGCAAGTAAAACACAGCAAAAAATAAATAAAACTAGAAAAAGTTGCATTTCCTGTGAAAATGCAGTGTGAATGCCATGTAGTGGAATCTGCTGAAAACAGCTGATGAAGCAGAACTATCTGCTGAAAAGAGGTAAAGAAGCTGAAGTTTCTGCTGAAAACAGCTGAAGAATCTGGAAGTTGTGCTGAAAAGAGGTGAAAAAACTGAAACTTCTGCTGAAAAGAGGTGAAGAAGCTGAAATTTGTGTTGAAAAAGAGTTAAAAAAGTTGAACTGTTAACTGAAAGAAATGTTCTCGTAAGCAGGATCCGAACCCGGGCCTCCTGCTTTGAGAACGGCTGCTTATCTTACTGAGCTAGAAAATCAGCTGAAAGGGTACAGTGAACAGGGTCAAGAAAGCAGAGTAGGTGCAAGCAGTGAAGACGTGTGGCAACAGCCACAGGTAGAATTCGAACCTTCCCCACCGGCTGCTCATCCCACTGAGCCAACCCAGTTCTCATCCCAAACAAAGATATGATGAGAGAAAAAAATGTGCAGGGTGCAGAAGAAGCTGAATTGTGCTGCAAAGAGGTGAAAAGCTGAAATCGATACTAAAATGTTGATGAAATCATAAAAACATTACATAATTTTAAAAAATTTGCAGAAATATTGATCAAGCAAACCAGTTAGCTGAAAAGACTTGTTACGGCCCTAGCAGGGCCTCCTCCTGAAGGTGCCTGTGTGGGTGTGTCCTACAATCTCCTATCTGCCTGAGGTCCCACCTCTTTTCTTTTACACAGCTGACTCTCGTCAGTAATTAAAGGGATTTAAGCCCAGGCAATGGTGAGCTCTGGGCCTGAGTGCCATGTGAGTGGTTACAGCTAGTGAGCTGAGTGTTTGTGGTGTTTGCAGCTAGTGAGCTGTGTTTTTTGTGGTTTTCAGCTAGTGAGCTGCGTGACCGTGTTTGCAGCTAGTGAGCTGCTCTCTTTTTGACTTTTATTTTATTGACCAACACTTGAGTTTTGTTTGTTTTCTTTAAATGGTGATAGCAGCTTGTCCGTCTCTTTTAGTTGAGCTACTTTAATAAAATTCTTTAATTTAACCCTTATGCCTTCTTGTCTCCTTTTCTGACCCGGACACTTTCTGTTACTTCCCCCTCACCGCCTTGACCCCTCAGGGGAACGTAACAAGTGGGGGCTCGTCTGGGATCGGAATGAAAGAAGTTGAGCTAATTACGATTGTGAACAGGTGTTTGTGTGTTGTGTGAGGGTTATTTGACTAGCTGCTGCTCTCCCTGGCTAGAACAGGGGAGTGTCTAGCTGAGCATTTGCTCTTCCTTCGGACACTCGTTTTTTGTTTTGCCTTTTTTATTTTCGGAGCAAACCCGGGTGGGGATTAATTCTCTGTTGGGGGTAGGCTTTTCGGTGCCTTCGGCACTTGATGATTTACCTTTAAAGTGGCCTCGAGCCTGGTACGCTCCAGAAGCTAGGTGAGGCTAGATCTGAGTAGGCAGGACTGGGGGGAGTGCGGGTAAAATTCTAGTCAGTGGTTGGTTGACTTGACACAACACATTTTCTTTTGCCTGTTTTTGGTTGTGTAGTGAAGTGAAGGTGTTGTGTGGCCCTTGAGTGGTTATCTTGTGTTTTGCAGGCCGTTTTGAGTTTTCATGGCCACTTTTGATGTTTCTGGGTTTACGGCAGAGCCGTCGCTTGCCCTGCTGGATGTTTGTAGGAAGAGGGATCTACATGAGGTGGCAACATGTTACGGGATCAGTGTCTCCACTGGTCTCCGCAGAGCAGAGCTGAAGGCCGCTCTGGTGTCCGGGTTGTTGGAGAAGGGGGTGGTTGCAATGCAAAAACCCCCGAGCACACCCGGTCTGGCTGGACCAAGTGCCGCGCCTCATGTTCCAAGCCAGGGCGTAGAACCGTCAGTGTCTACACCCGTGGGCCAGGGGCTGCCCGAGGGCAGGCCAATGACGCTGCCCCGTTTTGATCCGCTCTCCACCCAGTCATCGGAGGGTTCTAAGCAGGATGCTAGGCTCAAAGTCCGTCTGGCTCGTCTCCAGCTGGAAAAGGAGGAGCGTGAGAGAGAGTTCCAGCTGAAAAGGGAGATAGAGCTTAGGCGTTTGGAGGCGGAACTGGCTAGGGCTAGGGAGGTCGAGCTAAAGAAGGTGGAGGCGGAGATGAAGGACAAGCTGTGACAGCTGGAACTCCAGCAGGCCTCCTCCCCTCCTGTGGCGGCCTCGCTGTCATAGACAGAGGTGCAGTTTGATGTAGGCAGGAATAGTCATCTGGTCCCTGTGTTTCGTGACACTGAGGTGGAGGTTTACTTTCACAAGCTGAAGTTCCGTCAGCTTGAACTATCTGCTGAAAACATCTTGCCATGGGTGAGATTCAGGATTCAGAAAAGAGCAGAAGTTGTAGAACTTTCTGCTTAAAAGAGGTGAAGAAGCTGAACTTTCTAAAAGATTTAGATTGCGGTGAGAGGCAAAAACCACCGGGTTTTTTTGTGTTGGGTGAATCAGCAGACTTTGGTGTACTTTCACTGCGATTACCAGGGCCTTCTGACACTCCGTCGCGGAGACATGACGAGAGAAGAAACGGCTTCATTTTCGGAGCTTGAAAACTGAGAGAAGGACAGATTTCCACCCCTCAAACAAACATAATTTATGGCTCAACGGTAAGATGACTGTAAAAACTGCTTCCACCATGAGTGTCAGCAGTGTCTGAAGATGAACTGGCACAAGCCTCGTGCCTCTTCATTGCATGGTTTAGGTGATATGACGATTTGAAAATGCCTCCCGTTACAGTAGGGGTGGGTTTTAATAATCGATTCATCGATTAAAATCGATTCTGGCTTGGATAACATGAAATCGATTCATTAAAATCCTGAATCGATTTTTTAATATAAATTTATTTTGCCCGAAACGCCAGAATCTCAGGTGAAACCTCACAAAATTTCAACAACCACCAAACAGCTAAGACAGTAAATGAGAGCAGGTTTCAGATTCTGCACAAGGACGTAAACACACAGCGCGACCCGCGGATCAGAATCAGTGAGATGTCGCCTTTCTCACCCGACGGGCGCTGCAGCTTTAAGCGGCTGCGCGCGCTCCCGCGGACGGCAATCACTGTCTGGCAGACAATCACTTTTTGGCACAACAACTGCACGGACACGGTCGGGGCTGAAAGCTGACAGCTCGCTGATTCTGATGTTTCGGCGGGTCCGCGCTTTGTGTTCACGCCCTTTTTGCGCTGATTCTAAAGCTGTTAGTTTTATTTCTCTCCAAACAATATTGACCGAACCAGCAGCAAAAAAAGATCCAAACTACGCTTCACATAAACATCGTCATGAAATCACTCTGACTTTTACTGTTTTGCTTCCACCACGATAAAATCACACTTCATGCACAGCTCTCTCTCTCTCTCTCTCTCTCTCTGTACTTCAAGAACAGTTTCCCGTCTAAAAATCTGTTTTCTGCATTATTCGCTAAGTCTACTGGGGGTTTTTTTTCGTTTTACATACTTTCAAAAAGAAAACCTCATTTCTGCTGTTCAATACTGAACAAATTTAAACTTTTTCAAATTATGCAAAATGCAAAACGCTTAGTGTCTCTAATAAAACCGCTGTAACGTCAGAGGTAACGTTCATATGTTGATTAATGGTTTTCTTTCGTTTTTGATGTACTGCAGAATATTTTTATAAAATCCCAGGCCAGGAAAACCACCTTCATGTTTTTCTGTGTTTTATCTTCAGCTACTTTGACACAAAGGCCTCTGCTGTGACCTCACACCTTTGATAAAGTCTTGCGTGTGTCAGCTTCCTTTTTACTGATACAAAAATATGTAAATGTACTGATCTGAATTATAATATTTCTGACTGTCAAAATTTCCCAGATTCAAATTGAATTTAATTGAATCGAATTGAATCGAATCATGGATCGAATCGATTCGGGACCTTGTGAATCGGAAACGAATCGATTCTAGAAATCAGTGACGATACCCAGCCCTACGTTACAGAATTTCAGCTCTGAGTTTCACAACCTCCCCATAGACTTTGAATGGGGAGTTTTCAGACCTTGTGTCACTTTGAGACAAATTGCGAAAAAAAACTGTAACTCTCACAATAATGATATTGACATTGTCTTAAAGCCAACAAAAATACCTACGTTTTGATGTATAATTTGTGGAGGTTGAGTGAAAATTGAGTGAGTAGCATGAAGAGAAAATTCAGAAAGGACCAGTGGCCACTCAAAGCCAACTGCATAGCAACCATAACAACCAGTGGCGTCCTAGCCTGTTTGGCGCCCTGGGCGAACACTCCCTCTGGCGGACATGAAAAAGCCGATTTAGACATGAATAGCCAAACAATTTGAGAACATTTTTAAATTAATGGTTGTTCTATGTGAAAGTATGAGGAAGCAGTTAAGTTTCAAAAACAAGCAAGTTTTAGCAGAATTGTGGAAGTTCTCCATTCATTTCAATGGGACAACAAAAAGGAAAAAAGCTTAATATTTTAAGAAGTATAATAGTAATAAGTACCAAAAGATAGAGCAGTCGAAAGCAGAAATAGCAGAACAGTTTAAAGTTTGAACGGTGAAAATCGGCTGAAAACTGAGGAAGTTTTTAAGCGGCAAAGAAACGGAGCAACTAGAATAATAAAGGATAAAGAATAAAGAGAAACAGGATCTCAATACTGATACACATGCAATGAGGCATTCACACAATCAAAGATTCAGCAGCTCTGAAATCTTTTGCCACCTGTTTAGCAGGAGTGGGGCAGGTGGAGGTTTGCCCTGTGCCACAGCGGTCATGTCAGTGGGGGGATCCGGGGGTTTCTCTGTGAATTTCACATTCCTGTGGCAGTGTGCTCAGTGCTCGCTCAGATTTGAAGTTTAACTTTTCGCTGTAGAAAGAAGTTTTCTTCCCACGCAGAGTGTACAGCGGATGCTGATGTTTTTCTCACTTTTTACAGAATCAAACTCAAAGTAATGTGAGTATGTCCACACTTTAAACGCGGCATGGTTGTACTCTCTCCATCACTCCATGTTATCCATTGTTGATCTGCACACGTCTGTTGCTGGCACGGACGTCACACGCTCGTACGTCATTGTCATGAGACACTCACACTAACAAAATCACGGTTTAGTAACGCAGTAACGCAGTGTGGGAAAGAAATAGTAATCTAATTACTTTTTTTGCAATAGTAATGCCTTACATAGCTCTTTTGCACACAAATCTATTTAATACTTCAATTTTTTGTCTCCATTTTTTTATTTATACTATTTGTATTTTATCTGTTCTAGTCCTATTGTATTAACCGGGATCTGTGTGTGGACAGCAGAGAATTTCACTGTACAGAGAAATGCTTTTCTTTGTACACATGACAATAAACGCTTTGAATCTTGAATCTTACTTTATTCGTTACTTCAAAAAAGTAATCGGATTACTTGCCCATCTCTGGTTACTAGTGACAGAATTGATACCTCAGAGGAAAATAAGGACACTGAAACTAAACACTAGTCAATGGCCATCACTGTAGTGCTGCAGCAGTGAGTTCATGTTAAACCAGGATATACTGTCCACTTTAACTGTCTTTGTCTTTAGCAGTAAGTGGGTGTTTGCTGTTTGGCTACCTGCACTCAAATAGGAAAATCCACCTGTTAGTTGTAATGTTCCGGTTGAAAACAAACGATGTAGTAATGGGGGGGGGGTGTTCATCACAGGAAGAGCAGCATGTCCTCCAACTTTTCCTCACATTGTAACGTTTAATAAAATATGGCATTTTATTTTGAAAGTCACTGGAATAGGATTGCTCTACATAAAAACTGAAGTTTTGACTTCAGGCGTCTTCACTCCAGGTGACCTCCATGACATCCCACCTGCTGGTATCATGATGGGCGCAGCCCAGTCTCCTGGCCAATCAGACACTGACCCTGCCGGTCCAGGCTCCACCTCAAGACTGCTGGAGTTAATCCAGAGCCAGCAACATGAGGACACGTGGAGGAAGGAGGTCCTGAATCTGCTGACCCAACTGGTCCAGATCCAGACGGAGGCGGCTAAACAGCAGGCCCAGGTGGTCGATCAGCTTGGCACCCTGGGAACTCAGGCGAGTCCAGCTTTAGCCCAGCTCTAGTTTCATTTGTCTTGGGCTTAATGTTGTTGAGTTTATTAAGGATTAGTTTAGCACACGTTTGGCATATCATAAGTTTAGCTGAGGATTTTTACAGATACATTCATCACAGCTCTAACTTGGGTTTAGCTGATTTTAGATTAGTGTATCTCAGATTTAGTTCAGATGCATTCTTATTAATAATAGTTTAAACTGAATCAATATAGCTTGTCTGAGTGCTGGAAGTTCTGGTTCTGTATTGTTTAAGATCTACAGACCGAGTATGCAAAGACCCACCCAGATTAAGTCCTTCAGAAGCATTGATTAGCCATTTTTCATCTCAATATTTGCTGAGGAGATCAGTCTAACCTTGTCTGCATGTCTCAGGGGTTGCAGCAGATCCAGGATCTGCAGAACCTGGCTCGTCACCAGAGCCTGCTGGTTGAAAACCATCAAGCTTTACTGCTGCAGACATCTCGCATCGCCACACACCTGCAGGAGACCACCAAGAAACCAGCCAGCCAATGAGATTCTGTGACATCATCTTTTCTGATGAAATTACACATTGTTAACCAGCCAATAAGAGTCCTATCAAACAACCAATGACTTTGATTTTTATTGTAGCTGAACAACATCACATATTAACCAGTAACGCTCAGTAACAAACCTGCTCTCAGTCAATCAGTGGATCAGTCAGCTAACAGACCTCCTGTGTGTTAAATCAGATGATTTCAGTGGTTCCTCTCTGATTTTATCTTCTCTGAATTTAAATAAAGTTGTCTTGTATCCTCCTACTAGTGTCTGTACTTTTTTGGGGACCACTTTAAACTGATGTTGCTAACATCTCTAACATCTGTCTGCACTGAAGAGACTCAGAAGTGCATGGTCGTCTCATAAACGTTTCCCAGGGTTTCACTCTGGTTTTATTTGCATGTTAATGTTGAGCAGGTCAGTTAATGCACATAACTCATTAAATCGTTGAGCGGTCATCTCACTGATGAAAAACTAAGTGAATGTGACACAGTGACACAAAGCTAGATGTTCCAGGTTATTGGAGCTGACACACAAAAACTGACCAATAAAGGATTAGGGATAGGTCCACGTAGAATCCGTAAGCTCTGCAATTCTCATCCCCGGGCTGTAAATGATGTTTCACAGAAGCTCCGTGTTCATTTCAGTACAGACTGTCTGAGGCGTCTGTGTTTCCTCGTCTGTGTTTGGCGAATGTCAGGACTGGAACTCTGTTTTCAACCAAACCGCAGACTGGAAGCGTTAGTGAGTTAGCTGACTCCCCTGCTGGGTGGCCAATCTTTTAAAAGACACAAAGGTCCAATCGGGTGACTCAGCTCTGATTCAAAATTGAAGAAGTTTATTGTCATGTACACCACAAAACACAGATGGTTACGCAGAGCAATGGAATTCTAACTTTGCAGGTTCCCTTCACACGACTAAAACGAAAGTAATAAATAAGTAAAACAGTGCTTATGTGTGGGTGTAATCAGAATTTAAAGTGCAAGTAGTTGCAACACAGCCACGGTAATAATATATACAGAGTATGCAAAATCAAGGTGTTTATGTAAAGATATGTACAAAACTTGGTAATTTACAGATTAATATAAAAATACAAAATTGAAAATTACAGTTTAAGGGTAATTACAGTTGTACTATTCAGGTATATTCAGGTGTGTGCTCTATGACCACTGTGTTTGATGTGTTCATGTGTCTTTCTATTTGTTTCAGAACCTGATCCACCATCGATCCGTCTAAATTCTGACTTCCTACCAAGTAAATCTGATCGAGTTCTTACTGCCGGCACCGACTTCAGCCTCAGTTGCCATGGTAACGGGTCAGTTCACTGGACCAGCACCGCATTTCCACTGGTGTATCGGGGCAATCTACCAGACCCTGTGGAGGTCAAACGTGCTACACGCAGGCACACTGGAACATACACCTGCAGATACACCAACGAGAGCCTGGCGCACCTGAACAGCTGGATCCACCTGTATGTCACAGGTAAGATGAGTAGTCCTCCTGAAGTTCCTTAAATCAGTGATATTGGTTTGTCCTTATACTTTTAATACAAATGTGACCAGACTGACCTGATTCATAGAATGGCCTCCAGTTTCCCATAATCCCCCTCTCTCAGACCCAGCAGATCCCTCCAAAGTGTTTGAAACCCCTCAGGGCAACCCCAGTCTCAAGGAGGGTGAGGACTTCCTGTTCAAGTGTCTACTGACTGACCCCTTGGTCACAAATCTCACCCTTCAATCAGAGGATGGGAGGAACCTGCCAACCGCCATGAACGTGACCTTTGATCCTCGAAGAGGAGCCCTAATCCGAGACCTGAAGACTTTGTTCAATGGACGCTACGTGTGTTCAGGCTGGAAGGATGGCAGACAGTTCAGATCCAGGCCCGTGAACCTACTGGTGTTCCCTGGTAACACCTGTCTATCTCTATACTTGTTTATCTATACACCTGTCTGTCTGTATACTTATCTGATTACCTCTTTGACTTCACCTGTCTGTGTGCAGTGTTGCACCACCCCCCCTCCCTGTCTGTTAGTCAGGATGAATTTGTCCGTCTGGTAGGAGAGCGTTTTGAGGTTACTTGTCTCTGCAGTAACCCCACCCACTTCTATAATGTTACCTGGAGAGACCCAAGGAAGCAGGTGAGAAATCAGAGGTCACCTGTGCACTTTCAGTCCTAACATTCCAAGTGCTGATTGGTTGTTTGGTTCATTTCAGAAACTGGAAGCCACTCAAAGTCGTTACTATAGTAACGGGCGGCTGTACATCAACAGCACTCTGAGCATATCTGAGGTCACCCAAACGGACAGTGGACAGTACATGTGTACGGCAGTTAACGAGGCCGGGGTTGCCACAGCAACCATCCAGCTCAAGGTGCTAGGTAAGTTAAGACATATACTGATAAACTAAAACATCACTACCTACTACCTACCTTGGCACAACACTGATCCTGCCACAATTTGTTCCCCTGGTTCAAATCAGGGACAAACAGTATCCCACAGTTGTTTATGTTTTTAAACCCATTTTGCACAGAGAGACATTTTTCAAAAATGTATTGATAGCAGTGTTGAATATTCTTACACAGTAAAAAAACCAAAACCAAAAACAAAAAAACAACTATATGTAAAATAATTAAAGATGGTTTGTTTTTCTGTTTTCAAAGAGGTAGTGGTTTTTTTAATTACAACCTTTAATTTATTGCAGTTAACTTTTATTTGTTTAATGTAGTGCTGTCAGCGTTAATCTTGTTAAAATTACGTTAACGCCATAACCGCATTAACACAGCAAATCTCAGTTAGCGAGTTAATGTGGATCGCCCCATGCGTGCGGCTGGACACATTAATGAGCTAACCACGCTAACGCTTTGATGCCGTGCAGCCCCACACACGGGGCGATCTGCGTTAACTCGCTAACTGAGATTTGCCGTGTTAATGCGGTTATGGCGTTAATGTAATTTTAACAAGATTAACGCTGACAGCACTAGTTTAATTGTTTACAAAAGGTTTGAGGTGTGAAATAAACTACAATGGAGTCTTGTAATCTTATAGTATTCTTGTAAAACAAAGGGGGCCCTAGCAAAAAAAGTTTGGGAACCACTGCCTTAGCCCTCAATAAGGTAGTCGAGGATTCCATGGTGTGGAGTGGATGAGCTCAAACAATTAGGAAAGTTCAGCAGAACCAGGCACTCAGGGAGGGGTGGCCATCTGCTGCCACCTATTGCAGCACAGGGTCGACTTATCCAGCCCTAACTATATGCTCTAGCAAAAGGAAAGTTTGAAGCCTAATCTTAATAGTAGAGATAGTGTCTGTCTCGTGGAAGCTGGTTCCATAGAAGAGGGGCCTGAAAACCGAAGGCTCTGCCTCCCATTCTGCTTTTAAATACTCTAGGAACCAAAGTGCCGTCACCCTGTGTTCTATCTAGGGGGCAATAGCTGTGGTTACAAAAACACTTCCTGACCTCTGACCTCTCTAAACACTTTTGGTCATTTTGGTTGCACCGTTTCTAACCTAATGTTTGTACACTCATTGCCTAACTACCTTTGATTGACAAGTCTATAGTCAATGAGAATACAGGTTCAAAGTCACACACATCTACCAACAGTTTCTCCTCTTCCTTGTCTTCCTCAGACCACCCTTACCTGAGGATCTACCTGCAGACGAGTGAGCACGTACAGGTCAGAGGACACCTGTCTGCAGCAGATGAACTACAGGTTAACGTTACCGGTGGCTCACTGGAACCCGTCACTAATGTTAGTGCTTACAGAGCTAGCAGCGCTAAAATTAACGGCAGCAGCAGGGTGGAGGTTTATGAAGGTCGTGACGTGGCCCTCACCTTCCTGCTGAACGCCTATCCTCCAATCACATGCCAGCTCTGGACCACACCCACACACCTCATCAACAATGACAGTACGGTGTACCAGGAGAGCTATGCTGCTAACAGCTACAGGTGAGCAATGGCTACAGGCCATGCCCACTCTACTGTCAGGAGCGCCTCAGTGTTTTAAAGTGGTATTTCCTAGGTGGAATATTCTGTGTTCGTTTGAGGTGGTAGTGTTGGTGTGAGAGCTTATTAAGGTGGTATCAATGGTACGAGGGTTTGTTAAGGTGGTAGTGATGGTGTAAACATTTTTTAAGGCGGTACTTTTGATGTTGCAGCTCAGAGGCCACCCTGCTGCTGCACCGCGTGCGTCCAGAGGATCGGGGGAAATACTTGTTTCATTTCTCTAACTCCTTTTTCAGCGGCTCACACACCATCGACCTCAAGATCTACCGTAAGAAAGCTTTTGTAATCACGTTCTTCCTCACCTCAAGCTTCTCAGAGTCTGACACCTGGTCATATGCCATACTGTAAGACACCTGAATACAGTTTCTCCCCTTAGTGGTATTTTCTGACATTGAGGGCAGTCTAATCTACTTTAACAGAAGTCCCTGAATGTCTCAAACATTCCAGATGGCATGGTCTGTGCCGTTTCCTCATCCTCTTCTGATCACATGATCCCGAAAGAAGCTCTCAGCTGATGTTTGTACCTCTGTTTTTGTCTTTTCTGAAGTCTGAGAAAACAGTTTTGTTCTTTTAGGTTTTCCAGCTACTGATGTCACTTTGGAGGACAATACTCTGATGTGCAACAGCTCAGGATATCCACTACCCACAATTCTGTGGTTCACCTGTCCTGGCATCCAGGCCTCGTACGTATGCTGGCGCTGCCAGCTACAGGCTGCAGAGTCATGAGAAATCTGTCCTGAGGGAGGCACTGTGTAAAAAATAATAATGTTGCTTCTCCTACAGGTGTGCACACATTGCTACCAATGAGGTTTCTCAGGCCAGTGTGACCTCACAGGATGGTGAGGAGGTGAGGTCCCACTTCCTCCTATCAGCTGATGATGATGTCACTGTGGAGTGTGTTGCCTCCAACCTCATGGGAGAGTCGCTACGGGTCTTCCATCATCGTAAGTGTGGGGGAATAAAACTGGATCAATCAGACGTGTAGCAGCTAAACTGATCTCTTTCATTATCAAACTGGTTTAAATAAAGATTCATCAGAGTTCCTGTTTTCTACAGGGATTCCAACCATCTTCACTCCACCTCTGATTGGAGTTCTGAGTGCCACCGCTGTCCTCTTCTTGCTCCTATTGGTCGTCTTCTACAAGTGCAGACAGGTAAATTTACTGATCCTCCTGTAGAGCTCACCAGGTCAGAGATCAGTCATTTTTGTTGTAGCTAAGCAGGGAGGTGGGTGAGTGGGTGAAGCCTATCAGAGGGTTGTTGGACTGACAGCCTGATGACTAATAAACAATCTTCACCTGCTGTTCTGCTTCTGCCAGAAACCCAAGTATGAGATCCGCTGGAAGATCATCGAAAGCACTGATGGAAACAACTACACCTTTGTTGACCCCACCCAGCTGCCATACAACCAGAAGTGGGAGTTTCCCCGAGACAAACTGCGCCTCGGTACGAAACATTGAGTTTTAATGAGGGAGAATTCACAACGATGGTCGTCTTGAGGTGCTTTGTACTGTAATGTGAAGCATTCGGTGACAGTGGGAAAGGAGAACTCCCTTTTTAACATGAAGAAGGTTCAAATAGAATCAGGCTCATGCTCAGTTTAATCTTCAAACTGAGGATCTGACTCCTCAGCCTTCCTCTCTCCGGCTTCTTCTTCATGTTCTCGACTTTCAGGTCCCATCCTGGGCTCTGGGGCTTTCGGGAAGGTTGTTGAGGCCACAGCGTACGGTTTGGAAACTGACAACAAGATCACCAGAGTTGCTGTCAAGATGCTTAAACGTTAGTATGCAGAGTTTCATAATCACCATCCTCATCATTATCATTATCATCATCGTATTGTTCGTGTTGTACGATCCAATCTATCACCTGTTTTTCCACAGCAAGCGCTGACTCGGAGGAACGGGAGGCTTTGATGTCTGAGCTTAAGATTCTCAGCCATCTCGGCTACCATGACAACATCGTTAACTTGCTGGGAGCCTGTACTCGTGGAGGTGATGATGATGTTTAGTAAATACAGGTGTTATGACGTCTGTGTATCGGGCTGTAAACATGTTTATTTCTGCTGTAAGGTTTTAACATGTGAGTTTATGGGGACTGACTCACTGCTGCCTCTGCTGGATGCCAGAGGAACTGCAGGTTTGGTTTAATTTCCATTTCAGAGGCCGATGCTCTGTATAACACTAAAAATGTAGCACTCCCTCGTGTGGTTGCCATCCTCTGCAGTCTGGAAATAAGCCGCTCATCAACTTAAACCAAAGTGTGCTTCAAATGAAGCGCATAGTTCCTGGGGGGTCTCCAGGTATTTAATTCCATCAGAGTCCATCACATGGACATCATTTCAGCTGTTAGACTCTCAGAAGAAAAATAAAAGCCTGAATAAGAGACAGTTATTTCAACTTGTTGTTTTCTGACCTTTGACTATCCAGGCCCTATGCTGATGATCACAGAGTACTGTAGCCATGGTGACCTGCTCAACTTTCTGCGGGGTCATGCTCAGGACATCATGGCGTCCATGGTGACTGTGGATGAAGTACACGAAGAGGTTTTCTATAAGAACATGGCGGCACAGCACGCCAGGCTCCGCAGGTGTGACGCCTCTCAGTTTCAGAGCATCTGTCTTTCATGCTGCTCACACCTGTGCACTTTATTATCATCACAGCCTTTTAGAGGAAAGGAAAGGCTGAGTGTGCCTCAGCAAACCTTCAGTTACTGATTGTGAATCACTTAGAACAGATCAGATGTTAATACCAAAGTAAACAGTAAAGCAAACAGTCAGAGGCAGATCACACTGCTTCACACTGACAGATCAGCCAGCTTTAACACCTGTACGCTCTAGTGTTAGTGTATTTGGCAGGTATGCTTGTTGAGAAGTTCAGGTTAGGTTTCATTGCAGCCTCATCATTACCTGTTCAGACCCCAGCTGATGTGTAACATCCAATATGTGTTGCAGTGACAGCGGGATCTCATGCTGCTCGGAGTATCAGGAGATGCAGCCAATTCTGAATCCCGGGCAAACATACCAGGGTAAGAACCTGAACTCACCTGAACTCACAGTTACTTCTTGACTCTGCCCCATAAAGAACTTATCACTCCCTCAAGGTAATACACAACACCACGGTTCTTCGTTCACAGATGGATTTATTCTTGAGTCACACTTCTACGGTGGCCCCTAGAGACAAAGCACGCACAAACTCCAAAACACATGCAAAATCCAAAACACGTACAAAATCCAAAACACATGCAAAATCCAAAACGCTTACAAACTCCAAAACATGTACAAAATCCAAAACACATGCAAACTCCAAAACACGTAGAAAATCCAAAACACGTACAAAATCCAAAACACATACAAAATCCAAAACACGTACAAAATCCAAAACACATGCAAACTCCAAAACACGTACAAAATCCAAAACACGTACAAAATCCAAAACACGTACAAAATCCAAAACACAACGGAAGTGCTCCAGGACTCTAGGGGCAGTATTGAGCTTTTGTTACCTAGTAACTACACAAGCCAGGAAGTACCAATGACCGGATTTGGGCTGTATCGCAATTCAGGGTCTGCAGCCTTGAAGGCCGCATTTTAAGGCCGATTACGTCACAGCGACGTGACGAAGGCTGTCCCAATTCAAAGGCTGCTCGAAATGCGGGCGTCAAATGCGTCCTTCATTTCCCTGAATTTTAAGGATGGGTCGGTGTAGCCTTCATGGCCCAACATATCCCAGACTTCATAGCGCAGCGGCGGTGTGGATAATTTTGCCGAAAAACACGGTGGAAGCGGGGCGGCCAAAGAACAAACTTTCAGAAGTAAGTACTGAATATTATGTCACTTATTTATGTGCAAATGTTTAATAATGAAGAACATTAAAACATTACTGTTGGCGACATGTCAGGAAAGTTATGTGACATTAGTGATGTTTGTACTAACTTGGTTTTAAAGCCTTTACTTCAGAATATACGCCGTTCAATAGATGACTTTAATCTTACAGAGAATGTGATTATTTTATGGATAAATCCACAAACACAACAAGCTGAAAGTCAGTGAATGCTGTGCGGTTTGCAGTCCTGAATATGACGGCACAAGCAGGATTCACTGCACTGTTAATGTTAGCTATGTTATATTGCTGCCTCTGTTCGGTGGTGTCGAGCTAAACGGACTTTAACGTGTGTTTGAACGAGCTGACGGTTCACTCGTTAAGCTGAAAGAAAGATGCTTTAATCACAGGAGTCACACATGTGTCCACTGGACCATCTGGGAACTCTTCTTGTTTAGCACTCGTAATAACACAAACACTAAATCCTCCTTCTCTTGTGCTGTTTTGTAGCAGTGTGTACACCTGAGACTGTCACCTGTCTGTCTGTCCTGCACTCTCTCTCTGTTTCTTTCTCTCTGATTGTGGAATAAAAGTATGAACATGTATTTATAAGTTACACTTGTGTTTGAATCCTGCAGCTTATCACACATTTGATTTCCATGTGTGACAACTGCAAGTGTCCAGAGTGAGGACAGACTGAGGGACCCACTGCTGCACATCATCTGTGAGGCTTTGCACCCCTGATGATCCACCAGGACAAACTCAGCAGTGTGTGAGGAAGAGGAGGAGGAAGAGCCAGCAGCAGCTGACAGATGGAGAGAATAGACAGACTGTTCCCTGTTTGTGAAGGACTGCTAGGAAAGTTTAACATAACTAATTGTCTGTCCTGAATCAGTCTTATTAGGTAATGTTCAAATAATGTTATCATCCCAGTGTTTTCAGTGTGGGAGAAAGTACTCAGGGCCTTCAAGTTACACACTATGAAAGGCAGCAACAAGTTTAATATTCAGAAACCTAAAGTATGTATCAGCAGCAGAATGGAGCTAAAAATAAATGTTTGTTTCAGTTCTATGAAGCTTTGAGTATTTTGGATTAGTAGCACTGCTGTGTTTGTTGCATCATATTGCTGTAATTGTTTATATGCTTTATATATTCTGAGCTAAGTTGATCTATAGTGTTACATCATATTCTATAAGGATGTTATGTGTTTGTATACTTTCTGCCCAGTTTGACCCATTTAGCAGAAGTCAGCCTGTTTAAGGCTCTGATATCTATTCTGTATGACTTAAAGCAGTTATGACATGGTCTGATTTTATGACCCAATAAAGGAATATTTCATATATCAGTCTGATCTTCATTCTATCAGAAACAGTTATCACTGCTTGTACATTTTCTTTTTATAAATATATGTAAGCAATGAGCCAAATTTAGTAATGCCAACATACTGAAGGAACAACATTTGTCTCTTATATATGATACACCTATATATGCACTGTCAGAGATACTTGTCTTTGAGTGAAGATTTAAGGTGATAGGACATATAAATAACTGCAACTTGAATCTGTACTGAGGCTCAGTATTTGACACAGAGTTCATGTTCACTGCTGTAATAGCTAATAATGATTAATATAATAACTATAATATTGTCCATATTATATTTACATTACCAAAGTGATATGACTTTAGTCTCATGAAAAACATTAGCTAATTGTTATTTACTAGCTAATCTTAAAATGACCGTTCAGTACAGAAATGAAGCCCAAAAATCATGTTTTTACAGTCCTGTGGTCTCAGCCTAAGATACTTATCAAATCACACAAAGCTCTTGTAGAAACAAACAAACAAATGAACAAAATACGTTCTCCTTCATTTCTGTCGAACAAAGTTGTATGACACGTTTCCAGCGGTTAGTATCATGGTTGCTAGGCAACCTGGGCAGCGGAACGGAGACTAGACCGTCTCATTTGCAAATCGAGCTCAACACTGCCCCTAGCGTCCTGGAGCACTTCCGTTGTGATTTGGAGTTTGCACGTGTTTTGGATTTTGCATGTGTTTTGGATTTTGCACGTGTTTTGGATTTTGCATGTGTTTTGGAGTTTGCATGTATTTTGGATTTTGTATGTGTTTTGGATTTTGCACGTGTTTTCGATTTTGTAAGTGTTTTGGATTTTGCATGTGTTTTGGATTTTGCATGTGTTTTGGAGTTTGCATGTATTTTGGATTTTGCACGTGTTTTCGATTTTGTAAGTGTTTTGGATTTTGCATGTGTTTTGGATTTTGTAAGTGTTTGTGTTTTGGATTTTGTAAGTGTTTTGGAGTTTGCATGTGTTTTGGATTTTGCATGTGTTTTGGAGTTTGCATGTGTTTTGGATTTTCTACGTGTTTTGGAGTTTGCATGTGTTTTGGATTTTGTAAGTGTTTTGGATTTTGCATGTGTTTTGGATTTTGCATGTGTTTTGGATTTTGTGTTTTGGAGTTTGCATGTGTTTTGGATTTTGTACGTGTTTTTGGATTTTGCATGTGTTTTGGATTTTGTACGTGTTTTGTCTCTAGGGGCCACCGTACACTTCTCCTCCAAACCATCATAAAATCTACAGTCAAACTGTCATTACATAAATGCACAGAATGATCAAACATAAATATTACAAGTAAACATTTAAATTAAAGTTAACAAATGCGCAATAAACAAAGCACAGTTAATGTACCTCGCTGGCTATATGCAACCATGAAGGAATTAGTCCGCTTCAGGAACAAAAACTTAACAAAACACTTCCCGACTTCTTCTTCTCTTCTTTACAGCTTCCTTTCACTTTGAAACAGCTTATTTAAACCTTCTTGTGACTTATTTACATAGGAGGACTTACATAGGAGGGGGGAACAACCAAACTGTAGTGCCTCTTCACTTCACTGTGCAATACTTTTTGTTAATAGTCAACAGTGCAATAGACTTCAATATTTGAAATGTGCAATTTCCCTTGTATTCTTATTCCTAGTTATTCTACTTGCCTTGTATTCTTATTCCTTATTCCTATTTATTCTATTTATCCCTTTCGTATATTTTATTTATGTATGTCTCTGTATTTATATATGTGTATATATATAATATTCTGCTCAATTTCTGTAACTTCTGTCAATGCTGTGCTTTTGGAAACCGAATTTCCCAGAGGAACCCACCCGAGGGATTAATAAAGTTTTATCTTATCTTATCTTATCTTATCTTATCTTATTTAACTTACAACTTAGCTTCTTTGTACATGCTTTCTTAACTTCTCTTTGCGCCACTTAAAGGGGCCTGTGCGCAACACAGAATGTAACATGGTTCCTACCCCAAAAGGAACAACAATAAATAAAGGAAGTAGATAACATACATAAACACAATATATTATACAAACTGACATAAATTACATTTATGGCAGTTAAAGAACTCATCTCACTGTCTTTCTCACAGGTGTGCAGACAGATGGTCTTTCAGTCAGTGACCTCATGAGTTTTTCCTACCAGGTGTCCCAGGGTCTGGACTTCCTGTCCACCAGGAATGTAAGGAAACACTCACATGGGATCATTTTTCACAACAATCACCAGTGTCTCACCTGTGCGTCTCACCTGTGTGGTTTAGTGTATCCACAGAGACGTAGCAGCGAGGAATGTCCTGCTGACTGATCGTCATGTTGCAAAGATCTGCGACTTCGGTTTGGCCCGAGACATTCGCAATGATGACAGTTACATCGTTCAAGGAAATGTCAGTGTTCATATTTTATTTTGATACTCATTGCTGTTTATTTTAACAATCACTGTGTTTTATTTTGATACTCTATGTTTTATTTTGACAGGCCCGCCTCCCGGTGAAGTGGATGGCTCCAGAGAGCATCTTTCAGTGCATCTACACGGTGCAGAGCGACGTCTGGTCCTATGGAGTCTTACTCTGGGAGATCTTCTCTCTGGGTAACCATGGCAACACCACGCACCACCTCAGCCAGTCACATTTCAGCTCTGGTGATGAGCAGTACGTGACATTCAGCAGCCATTCTCTAAGACAGTCTAATGTTAACCTGTCCAGGAAAGAGCCCATACCCAAACATTGCCGTGGACACCAACTTCTACAAGATGATCAAAGATGGCGGCCACATGGAGCAGCCTGACTTCGCCCCAGCTGAGATGTGAGTTCAGAGACGCTCGTGTCAATGCTAGTAAAGTTTTTTTTGAAAGTGACGCTCACCTGTCTCTGCAGGTATCAGCTGATGAAGCTCTGCTGGAGCCTTGAGCCCACACACAGACCTACCTTCAAAACCATTGGTCAGCTCATCAGCAGACTCCTCCCCTCTACCAATGATACGTCATCACGTTACAGCGACCAGGTGAGGACGTGAAGGGCCTACAAGCCCTTGGTGTCGTCTAACAGGCTGTGCCTCATCATCTTTCTTCTTCTTCTTGTGTCCTCAGCCGACTTATAGGAACATCGACGAGTGCAGAGAAGAAGAAGAAGAAGAAGAAGAAAGAATGAAGAGAGAGGATGAGGAGCCAGGTGAGCTCACCTGTTTCTGTGGTAGAGCTGCAGGGTCAGAATCTTTAACCATCATGAAGTCGTGCTGGTGGCAGACGCCTGGGGTGCAGATGTAATCACGTGATCAGTGTTTAACGAGACTGAATCCCAGTCAGATGAGTTTGGGCGCATTAATGGCGTCTTTTGAGCTTCTCACAGGTTTGAAGCCGAAGCCTGATTGGTCCAAAGACCACAAACAAAACCTTCTGTGACTGTTATGTGTTTATAGAGATGAGTTTTTAGAACTGAAGTCGATTAGAAATGTTGTGATTAATGCAGTCATTAATCATTAACGCTAACGCTTGTTACCTGACACAGGTGTATCAGGTGTATCAGATTTATAAGGTCATTAGGAAAACCCTTTTTATGTCACCTCAGCTAAGAACTGCTGTGATGATAAGAGAGGCAGTAAATGTGGTCACGGTCCTCTCTCTGTTCAGTCAGATCATTTTCTCCATCAGAAGGTAAATGAAGGTTTCACACACACCTGCGGTGCCTTCATGGTGCCCTCAGAGAAGCTGTGAGTTTCAAACTACAGACCCTGGTGTTGTGTTCCAGGCTTCAGCTCTATCCTGCAGCTCTTCACTGGATCTTATCCGTGATACGTGAGCCGTGTGTTTGTGGTCCTCAGTCATGCTGATGTTTTGATGCTAACATGGAGGCTCAGAGCTGATAGGGATCAGTTGATTGTTGGGTCTTCCCAGGGTTGAGCAGCTTGAGGTGAGCTGGCTCTGTATGAATAAATGAATCTGAGTTGTGGGTGTATTATTACCAGTAAAGGCATGCACGGAGGATCTGAAGCGCCTGTAAAACAGAAATAAGAATAAAGTCTGAACCCAGGCTTTCCTTTGGCTTTCATGAAACCGTATACTTATAAATAAAGTTATGTGGAACATTATGATGCAGCTCCAAACAGGTTTTAATTAGGCAGATCTGAGATCTGCTCAGACTGTCTCCTGGTTAATGAGGAGATGAGAAGAGGTCTCTAAAGTTTCCTTCATGCATCGTGTCAGTAAAATGACACCTGACTGTTGAATCTGTTAATCAGGTGTTCATATATTTGATAGGATGACTCAGTTTGAATGTGAGAAACACCTTCACCTCCAATGAGACCATGCCATGACCTCTGACCTCTCCCTCGGGATTTCAGTCACAGACTGTCCTGATTGGTTGAACTGTGTGTGACTCTGAGAGATGAAGCCGTGAAATCACAATAAAATGTCGTCCTGATTTCAGAGCAGGACGACGACGAGGGGAAGGAGTCGAAGATGACGAACATCTACCAGCTTTCCTGAACCTCTCGTCCAATCAGAACTGAGAAGCGGGTCATATCTCCTGGCTGAGGACACTCGTCCTCACTGCTGAAAACTTTATGGACAAACTGCAGCGCCAACCAAACTCTGTGTCACACCAGCGGATCAAAGCTTTAAACTATGTGTGATCTTCTGATTCTGATGTTGTTTTTTAAACTTACATTGAATGTTTCCAGATGTGGGCGTTTTTTATCTCTGATGCTGAGAGTCGAGTCATGACGGTGGATGATCATTTTTATACAAACCATCCTGTTTCTAATTCTTCTGATGTTTCTGGTTGTAAAATATCTGAAATTAGTTTTGCTTTCTTTGGTTTTCTTTATCAAATAAAATGTTCAGTGTGAAACTCATCCGACTTCACAGCTGTGTGTAACGTGTTGTGAGCCACGTTTCTAAGCATGTTGGGTTGGTTGCTGTTTCCGTGCGCGTTCTGAGTGCTCACTGTGTATTTTGTGATAAACCTGCCAATGCTCGTCTGATGTTTGTGTAACAATAAAGTTTCTGTGATGATTTGGTTCACCTGTCACCTGCTCTGGATGATTTCACAAGGAGCAGCTAGAGGAGGAAACACACATGAGTGCCGTCAGTGATTCTGTTTACCTGTTTGTACCTGCGATAAGCACGGAGACAGTGTTCAAAGTTGATGGGCGGAGCCTATTGTGTGAACAGGTAACGAACAATAAAGTAAAACTTTAACAGTCATTGAACAGCTTCATCACACCGCCGTCGTTAATTACATCTTTATTTACTGATGATTAATGAGTCTCTGTTCCAGCTGTCAGGTAAGTGCGGGGGCGGGTCAGATTAAGGTAGATGACCTGACAGGTTTACAGCAGCTGGACTTTAGATTGTGATAAAGTCACAGCAGGAAGGAGCCAGTGTCAGCATCCTCTGAGTTATGTGTGTCACGAGGGAGAAACTCCTGAAGCTCCTTCAGACCTCACATGTTTCCTGATGATGATGATGATGACCAAGTCAGCCTACTACAAACGTCATTACTGTTTGTGAGCTGATTGGTGGATCAGCCCTCTGCGGGGTCATTAAACTAAGATCTCTGCGTGAACTTTCTCCTGTCGTTGGTTTGTGACCTTTGGCTCTTTGTGGTGCTGGGTCAGAGTTAGCTGACCTCTCTTCTCCTGGTCAGCTGTGAAGTCAGCTAGGTAACATCCACCTGGCTGACTTCACAGCTAGCTCAGGTGTTGGTGTGCCTAGCCTCTTTTGGCCTCTTCCAAAGCCTAAGTCATGCTGCAGTGTCTCCTTTGTGTTGTGCCTCTATTAACATCATTCTTCTTTCTCTTACAATGGACACACAAACTGTTTTTCATCTGTTACCAGCTGTTTCAGGACTGTTTCAGGACTGTTTCAGGACTGTTTCTGGACTGTAGGGTGATCGTTTATCAGGTTTTACAGTCCTGAACCTCGTCCACCTGCAGACAGGGTCTCACTGATGAAGCTCTGGTCTTCATTAATCATGTTACAGGTTCATGTTGTTCTCCTGAGGCCTGTGGAAGCTGTAAAGGTCCACAGCAGCCCCTCTGCTTCAGAGAACCAGAGTATGGTAATAACCTGGAATGCCTGAGTCCAGGGTTAGCAGAGGTCACACTCTTTGTGTGTGTGTGTGTGTGTGTGTGTGTGTGTGTGTGTGTGTGTGTGTGTGTGTGCATGTGTGTGTGTGTGTGTGTGTGTGTGCGTGCGTGTCTGTTTGTGTGTGTGTGTGCTTTGTCCTCTGGCTCTGCACTCCAAACAACACCAGTGTTGTTGATCATTTCTTATCAGCTGTCGTATTGATAATGAGTCATTAGTCATTTCCAGCTGGATAAAAGCTGATCACAGATCAGATTAACAGTCAGATGTTCACTGTGATTCCAAGTCATCGCACACCTGCAGAAGAAGAGAAGGAGCAGCTGATCTGAGATCTGCAGCAGGTGAGATCTTTTACCTTTTCACATTTAAACAATTTAAACTGTGACCGAGGGAACTTCATACCCATGAATCTGTGTTTCTGACATGTACTGCATACAAAGAGTAGCAGACACAGAACTCTGTCTTTACTGTCACTGTAAATGAATTTAGCTGAATAAGTCACAGCGTCACTCATTAAAAGAGTGAACACGGCAGCTGATAACACCAGAGAGCCAGGAAGTTTAAGATGATAAAACCCATCAGCACACAGCAGCACAGGTTGTATGCAGCTTATTCTGTGTATAAATATGCATGCTGTGATATTCTATGGGCCAGGCCGCTGCTTGCCACTCTGTTTTCTGTGTTTCCTTTTTGTACGTGGTCTGAATAAAATGGTTTTGTGAGTCTGCGGACAAACGGAGGAGTTTTAATTTGAAAAGAAAGTCTTCATTTTTAGTGAAACACTTGAGCTCAGAGAGGTGGCTCGTAACCCAGCATTAGATCAATTGGTATGATCGAGTATTATTTGTGTATCGATTGTGCAGGATGAAGAGCCGCCTGTCATCTCTGGAGATTCTCCTCATCATCATTTCGTCACTTCTGCTCATCTGTTGCATCGGTTTGGCCGTGGTCTCATCGCTGAGCCTGAAGCCCAAAGGTAAATTCGCAGTCTGCTTTGAACCAGCTGATTATTCGAGATGTTTGATAATGATGATGTTGCTGTTTGTGTGCCAAGGTGCCACCGAGCCTGTGCAGCTGATGGGTCGGATGGTGATCGTGGAGGGAGCCGTGTTCTCTGAAGAGCTGAAGAACTTCAGCAGCCCACAGTTCAAATCTCTAGCCTTCGACGTGCAGCAGCTGGTCAGACCCCAGGCTTTTATTTTGAAAAAACAGTAGTCAGTGGTTTTTATCCTGAAAAATCAGATGCCAGTGGCATGTGTTGTGGAAAGACAGCAGGTTCATGGAGCAGTTATTGTGTTTTATCTTGAAAAATAACACACACCTCTGATTGATCGGCAGGTCTCTGAGGCATTCAGCGCCAGCGAGCTCCGGCAGCTGTACGAGTCGTGTTGGGTTCAGGACTTCAGGTCGGACGTCTGATCGACCCAACTGATTTTATGGATCAGTTCCTTTAATCTGCTGTTAATAAATCTGATGACGAGTTTTTTAACCGTGATCTGTGTCGTCAGTCGGGGCAGCGTGGTGGTGACCTTCTCCCTCCGGTTCAGTCAGCTGATTGATGTGAAGGAGGTGGAGCAGGTGCTGGGGGCAGGGCTTCAGAGGATCGAAGGTGGAGTTTTGGTGATTGACACAAAGACTATCAGCATCACAGGTGAGTGTGTGATGTCACAGAAAAGGCAACAGCTGTTAATTTGGAGGTGAAAGACGTGAAGCTGAAGTTTACACGTTTTCGTGGCTTTGCGGACCTCCAAACATTTCATATCAGTTTTATTCTATCACACAAACGTTCAACGTGCTGAACATAAAAGATAAAAACAGAACACTTGTGCAGGTCTGCTGAGCTTTAAGGCAACAAAAACAACCCAACAGCGAGTTAAACAGGACACGTGTGAGTGATGTTTGCTGATGTTTTTGTTTATGTCATTAGTTTGTATAATACCATTATTTTTAATTGTATTGAAGACTTTAGAGTGCTTGGCATCGGCCCTGTGATGCTTCCACTGAGATGATATCCATCATACTTTAACCCAAACAAACCTGACAGACATGTCTACAATAAGGATTATTTTATTGGTGTTTACCAGTAAATAACTGAAGGTTAACTTTAGGTTTAATTTTTTTTAATGATGATTGTTATGCAGTGGGACTCGTTATGCCCTGCTTCCCTCCCTGTGACAGCTGGGATAGGCTCCACCCCCCACCCCCACCCCCACCCCCACCCTGAACTACCTGAGCAGAAGAACAAAGAACAAGCACCTCTGCTCTAAACACAAAAGAGTAAAACAAACATTTCTCACAGGAAGTGTAATAATGCTGTACCTATGTTCACATTCAGACACATTAATCTAAGGCTACGTTCACACTGCAGGCGAAAGCGCATCAAATCCGACTTTTTGACCCTATGCAACCCATATCCGATCTTGGTATGACAGTGTGAACGGCACAAATCCGATATTTTCAAATCTGATCTGGGTCACTTTCATATGTGGTACTGAATCCGATACATATCTGATGTTTCAGAAAGCGACTGCTGTGTGAACAGTCATGTCGCATTAAATCCGTCTTTTACATCACTGACACAAGACAGACGCCAATTATCAGCGCCGGAGAAGCGCCCGATAAGAGATCGCGAACGCTTCATGGCCATCCAGTGAAACTGTTGGGAAGACAACGTTGGAGAAACGTGAACATTTTATTTGTACTGTATAATCTGCAGATTCTGACAGAAATTTCCAACTATCCTTTGAAGCACCGCTCCTCTAAAACAGCAATAAGGATCATTATTAGGCCATTTGTAAATAACAACATAATTTTATAACTTAAAGCAAAATCTGGAAACATAAAGTCCGAAGTCTTTATATTAAGGCCATCAGTCAAACAATACTGCTTGCTCTGGGTCTAAACAGAGCGCGTTGTGTGTGACGTCTTCTTTTGCGCATGCGGGCCGCTTTGAGGGTTCACACTAGAGCGCATTTGCGGTCACATTTTATTTGTAGTGTGAACAAGCAGACAAAAAAATCGGATTTGATCAAAAAATTGGAATTGAGCATTAAGACCTGCAGTGTGAACGTAGCCTAAAACACTGATAGCACAACTCACTTGCACAGGTTCTCAGGGGTTCATGTTCAGGATTCCCTGACTGCAGAGAAAAGTCTCAGTCTGGTGGGGATGGCTTCATGTGTTTATTCATCCTCAGTCATGGGTCCAGGCCAGCTTCTTTATTCCTCTTCAGCTGCTCAAATTAAACTTTGAACCAGGTTCTGATTCACATTCAAACAAAGTGATTTCAGAGTGGAGCTCTGACTGTGTCTCTACAGACAGCCCTGACAACACAACAACATCTGCATCTAAACAGCAATGCAGAGCAACATCCCTCCCCACGTGGCACAATCTGACCACCTCTCTCTGCTTCTCATCCCTGCCTACACCCCCCTCAGGAAACAGACCCCCTCCCAGCACCTGGGACACATGGCCAGATGATGATCTCCTCCGGCTACAGGAGCAGGACCTGGAGACCTTCACTCGATCTGCTCTTTTCTCCATTAAGTGTTGTGTAGAAAATGTGACAGCGGCCAAATCATCCGGGTTTTTCCTAACCGAAAACTTTGGATGAGAAGTGCTTCCTGGCTGATAACAACCCCTGCCAGGGGTGGAGAGGCATCCAAGCCCTCACTAAATACAACGCCATGCCCAGAGCCCCCCAACACCCAACAGCAGCTTCAAACTCACAGAGGAGCTGGTATCTTCCTGGTAAAGGGGAGTTTTTCCTTCCCACTGTCACCAAAGTGCTTGCTTATAGGGGGTCATGTGATTATTGGGTTTTTTCCCTGTATGTATTATTGTAGGGTCTACCTTACAATATAAAGCACCTTGTGGCGATTGGTGTTGTGATTTGGCGCTGTATAAATAAAATTGAATTGAATTGAACCTTCAGGTTTCTGGGCACCCAGTTCCCTGCTGATCTCACCTGGACCCACACCACCATCACCCTGGTGAAGAAGGCCCAGCAGCTGCTGCACCTCCTCCGTGTACTGAGGAAGAATAACCCGGAGCTGCTGCTGGCCTTCTGCTCCTCAGTGGAAAGTGTGCTCTCCTCCTGCCTGGTGTTTGGTACTCATGGGCCTCAACTGAAAACAGAAAGGCAGTGCAGAGGGTCATAACACTACCCAAAAATTCACTGGCTGCCCTCTGACACTCCTGGAGTCTATTGCCAGAGCCTCCTGTCTCAGGAAAACCAGGGCCATCACAGGTGACCCCTCGCACCCCGTCCACCACCTATTGACTCACTGCCCTCTAGTTGGTGCCTCATGTGAGTCAAGTCCCACACCTCCAGACTCAAACAGCTTCTTCCCCTGAGCCATTTAGACTGTTAATAAACACTACCTGCCCACACCGCACCCCTGCCCACCCACCACCAATCTGAGCCGTGGTCTGAGTAACCCTCATCAGGACACTCACACACAGACTCAATACTCAGTCCAAGTCTTTTCTCCACACTGCTTCCAAGCACTTTGTTCTGCAATGTGTGCCTTTCTCTTGATTGCTATTGATATTTCTCCTGTCTCCTATTTATACTTTACTCCAGCACAATTGGTGTGGAGCAGCCATAATTTTGTTGGCAATAAAGTGCCATTCTATTGTATTTTATTCATTTCCATCTGTAACAACATCTACAGAATTAACTGCATCTGGAACAACATCTGCAGCAACAGCATCTGCAGCTATAACTGCATCTCAAACATCTGGAACAACAGTCTCTGCAGGGACCAGCATCAACCCTACAGGAGGTGACGCCCCTTCAGGTGCATCCTTCCAGATGTTCATGCAGGCATTTTAACATTTTTCTGTTCTCTGCCTGCAGTAACGTGTGGTCCTTATCAAACTCCCTGTGCTGATGAGATGACGTGTATTCTGACTAGTCAGCTATGTGATGGAGTGGACGACTGTCCCGATGCCTCTGATGAAACTGATGCTCTCTGTGGTCAGTGACGATTTCTCTTTATATCTGACATTTGTGGGGAGGTTTACCTGTAGAGCTCCTGTGCAGGTGCAGAATCACTGAGAGTGAGTGTGTGTGTCTGTGTGACGGTCTGTAGACGATCAGGAGGATGAGTAGCACTGGGCTTTGCTGTGGTGCATTCAGGGCACTCCGGCTGTTTTAAAGACCATCAGCGTCTCCTGTGCTTTAGCTCTGAGACCAGGTTGCCTCACTGGTTTAATAACAGCAGCTGTGTGTAACTCATTAGGACGTCACTGGGCTCTTTTCCTGTGTTTGGTGTCTCTATGGTCAGTTCAGTGTTTGTTGTGTTGACGTGAAAGGTCCACTTGTTTCCAGAGCCTAGAATAGACTGTACTGTTACACTGTAACCATGGCTCTCTGATTGAGCCCTCCAATTTATTCCCAAACAGTGAGCAGCACAAGCAGAAGATCTCTTAAAGAAACATCTCCACAAATGTTTTCCTGTACACATGGGATAGAGGTGGTTGGGCACAGTGTTCATTAAAAACATTTAACTTCCTGTGATGCTGTCATCCCTCTTGTCTCTATAGCAACAGCATGTGATGGACAGTTTGTTCTGAGGGGCCCAATCGGGTTGTTTAGTTCATCAAAGTCAGACAAATACAACAGCAGCAGCTTCTGTCGCTGGATCATCAGGTTAGACTGGTATACACACGCTGTAACACACACTCTGTAACACACACACTCTGTAACACACACTCTGTACCACACACTGTAACAGACACTCTGTAACACACACACTCTGTAACACACACACTCTGTAACACACTCTGTACCACACACTGTAACACACTTTGTAACACACACTCTGTAACACTCTGTACCACACACTGTAACACACACTCTGTAACACACACTCTGTAACACACTCTGTAACACACACTGTAACACACTTTGTAACACACTCTGTAACACACACTCTGCAACACACACACATTGTAACACACACCCGCGTGTCTGGGTCTCAAAGAAGTCCTGCCATTAATTAATGCTTCAATCTTAAATATGATCAACCTATCTCTAATAATCGGCTATGTACCACAGGCCTTCAAGCTGGCTGTAGTTAAACCTTTACTCAAAAAGCATCTCTAGACCCAGCTGTCTTAGCTAATTATAGGCCAATCTCCAACCTTCCTTTCATATCAAACATCCTTGAAAGAGTAGTTGTCAAACAGCTAACAGATCATCTGCAGAGGAATGGCTTATTTGAAAAGTTTCAGTCAGGTTTCAGAAAAAGGATGAGACAGGCCCATTTCACAATAGATGTACTCCAGAACAAGATCAATCAGCTTTAAAACACTCCTCCCCTCCCCTATTTTTTTATAGGACGTTTTTAAGTTTGTGGATAAAAGGCTCGGATGGTCCAACACATTAAAGGAAAAGAAGGGCAACTTCGGAAATTTTATACACTGCAAACAAAAACTGTTTATCACAGCCATAGGGATTAATAAATGAACACAACCTGAACAGAGCAAATCACGATGGTTTCAGCTACTCTCTCCACTGCAAAAATTCCTCTGTCTAACCTCACAATTCAAGAAAAAACGGCCGTCACTTCCCTGAGTGTGAGAGGTGCACCAAACAAAACTGATAATCACACAGAAAATACTACACTCCCCAGTGACAACAATACCTATGAAGCCTTAAAACAACATCCCACAAAAAGACAGTCATCAGTTGCCTACAACAACTTGAAGAGGATAATGGCATTGACCGTGTTGGGTTTTTTATGACAGAGAAGAAAAATATGCTCCAATTATTTTCACAACTTAGTATCGAAATTCTTAGAATCTTAAATTGTTTTACATGGAGCCATGGATGTCCTCTCTGGCTCAGAGACAAAAAGCGCCCCCTCAGCCACCTACAACATTTTAGAGCACCTATTCAAATCAACTTTTTCAATTCAATTCAATTTTATTTATCCAGCGCCAAATCACAGCAACAGTCACCTCAAGGTGCTTTATATTGTACAGTAGACCCTACAATAATACATACAGAGAAAAACCCAACAATAATATGACCCCCTATGAGCAAGCACTTTGGCGACAGTGGGAAGGAAAAACTCCCTTTTAACAGGAAGAAACCTCCGGCAGAACCAGGCTCAGGGAGCCTCCACCTGCAGTGGAGACTATCTGAAAACAACTACAGACTACAGAAAATGATAGCTCCTTAGAAAACAGAACTAGCTTCACACCCAGTCACATCTGCACATTGTTAGACCACCACATAGTTTAAATGGTAAATAGCCTGTATTTGTATAGCACTTCACTAGTTGCTAAGGACCCCAAAGCGCTTTACACATCCAGTCATCCACCCATTCACACACTCGTGATGGCAAGCTACATTGTAGCCACAGCCACCCTGGGGCACACTGACAGAGGCGAGACTGCCAGACACTGGCACCACTGGGCCATCTGACCACCACCAGTAGGCAACGGGTGAAGTGTCTTGCCCAAGGACACAACAACCAAGACTGTCCAAGCTGGGGCTCGACCCAGCAACCTTCCGATTACAAGGCAAACTCCCAACTCTTGAGCCACGATCACCAAGGGTTTACAGACAAGGGACAGCAACCTAGCCACTGGTACAGATGTTGATGACACCTGGGTCAAAATCAAAACCCAAGAAATGGAATCCTTCACTGCTCACATCAACTCAGTGGATACAAACATAAAGTTCACCAGGGAAGACACAAAGCATAACAGTTTGCTGTTTCTGGACTGTGCCATGTGCGTTGAGAAGAATGGAAACATCAACACTGAAGTTTACTGGAAGCCCACACACGGACCAGTGCCTCCTCTTTGACTCCCACCACTCTCTGGAACTCAAACTTGGAATAATCAGGACCCTACAACACTGGGCAGAAAATGTTCACTCTAAGCCTTTAGGCAAGGCATTCCAAGGCATTCAAATCAGCAAAGATGCACAGAAAAGAACATCAGACACCAACGAGGGAGGATCAGAAGGACAACCAGAACAACATCATCATCCCTGATGTAGCAGGTTTATCAGAGAAACTCAGGAGAGTCTTCTCCAAGCACAACATCCCAGTGTACTTCAGACCTAGCCACACACTCAGACACAAACTGGTTCATCCCAAAGACAAACTTAACAACGTAGTGTATGTGCAGTGCAGCGAAGAATGCTCAGAACTCTACATTGTGAGACCAAACAGCCACAAGGAAGAAGAGCCACTTCAACAGGGCAAGATTTTGGACAGAGAAGACAGATGGATTGAAAGAGGTCTGCCACCTACAATCCGGTTTTGAGATGCCATCCCAGACACTATCACAAGTCTCATGATAGGGTGAGGCAGGGTCTCACAATGGTTTCACCTGAAACCTCTGCTGATAATGACCCTTTTTCACACCTTGTAACAGTTTTTGACTGGAAGATCTCAAACTGCAAGAAGAGGTGTAGGGTTCTTGAAGTTCAGAAATACAGGCTGGGGCTTGACCACATAAGGCTCTAAAAGTAAGGATTACTTTTTTAAAATAAATTCTAAAATGTACTGGTAGGCAATGTAAAGAGATTAAAACTGGAGTAATATGCTGTCTCTTTCATTTGTGGGTCAAAAGCTTAGCAGTAGCATTCTGTGCCAACTGCAGGTTGTCAAGATCTTTCTATAAAAAGCATTTACAATAATCAAGACAAGATGAAATAAAGGCATGAATAATCATCTCTCACTTAGCTGTTGATACCAGAGTTCAAAGCTTTGAAATATTTCTTAGCTGACAAACATCAGTTTCTGATTAATCAAAGAGAATAACTCTCCAAAGACATGGCTAGAAAAATATAATACCAAGTTTTCTGAGGTTTGGTTTAACAGAAGAGGCATTTTTCGGTTCTCAGGGGCGATAATTAAGGTTTCTGTCTCGTCAGAATTCACCTGCAAGTAGTTGTCAGAGAGCCACTGTTTGATATTACCAAAGCAGTTATCAAGAAGGACAACTTTAAATATTCAATTCTCATAAAAGATCAGTAGAGCTGAAAATCATCAGCATAGAAACAATAAGACACATCAAAAACTTCCTGATTATTTGACCCAGGGGGAAAATATACAAAAGAAAGAGAATAGTGTCCCAAGACTTAGCCCTGTGGTACCCCACACAGCAGGCTCTTGGAGTCTGACATGATCTGGTTTCAAATTCAAATTCAAATTTTATTTGTCACACACACAACCATACACAGTACGACATGTGGTGAAATGCTTATTGCTGTGCAATGCCCGACCATTAAATAACAGTAAGACTTGACAGTAAGATTTACAGATTTAAAGATTGCTACAAAATGTGCAGATTTTAACTTATAAATTTACAGTAAAAATGTGCAAATAACACTTTATGAAATAAATTATGAATAAAAAGAAATTATAAATTACAAGAATTCATTTTTTTTTCAATTCAATTAAATTTTATTTATATAGCGCCAAATCACAACAACAGTCGCCTCAATGCGCTTTATATTGTACAGTAGACCCTACAATAATACATACAGAGAAAAACCCAACAATCATATGACCCCTATGAGCAAGCACTTTGGCGACAGTGGGAAGGAAAAACTCCCTTTTAACAGGAAGAAACCTCCAGCAGAACCAGGCTCAGGGAGGGGCGGGGCCATCTGCTGTGATTGGTTGGGGTGAGAGAAGGAAGACAGGATAAAGACATGCTGTGGAAGCGAGACAGAGATTAATAACAGATATGATTCGATGCAGAGAGGTCTGTTAACACATAGTGAGTGAGAAAGGTGACTGGAAAGGAAAAACTCAATGCATCATGGGAATCCCCGGCAGCCTACGTCTATTGCAGCATAACTAAGGGAGGATTCAGGGTCACCTGGTCCAGCCCTAACTATATGCTTTAGCAAAAAGGAAAGTTTGAAGCCTAATCTTAAAAGTAGAGATAGTGTCTGTCTCCTGAATCCAAACTGGAAGCTGGTTCCACAGAAGAGGGGCCTGAAAACTAAGGCTCTGCCTCCCATTCTACTTTTAAATACTCTAGGAACAACAAGTAAGCCTGCAGTGTGAGAGCGAAGTGCTCTAATAGGGTGATATGGTACTACAAGGTCATTAAGATCAGATGGGGCCTGATTATTTAAGACCTTGTATGTGAGGAGCAGGATTTTGAATTCTGGATTTAACAGGGAGCCAATGAAGAGAAGCCAATACAGGAGAAATCTGCTCTCTCTTTCTAGTCCCTGTCAGGACTCTTGCTGCAGCATTTTGGATTAACTGAAGTCTTTTCAGGGAGTTTTGAGGACATCCTGATAATAGTGAATTACAGTAGTCCAGCCTGGAAATAATAAATGCATGAACTAGCATCTCCCACCAGGTAGGGAAAGCACAACAAAGGCTGTACTTCCTCAGGAAACTACGTCAGGCCAAATTACCCCAAAGACTGCTAGTAAACTTCTACCGCTCCACCATTGAGAGCCTTCTGACTTACTGCTGCACACTCTGGTTCAACTGCTGCACTGCGGAGGACAAGAGGAAACTGCAGCGGGTGGTGAGGGCAGCAGAGCTGGCAATCGGCACTTCACTAACCCCCCTCAGAGACATCTATACTGGCAGACTTCAGCAGAAAGCCAGCATCATCATCAAAGACCCCTCACACCCTGGACACTCACTTTTTTCCCCCCTTCCCTCTGGTAAACGCTACAGGTCCATCAGGTCAAAGACAAACAGACTCAACAGAAGTTTTTACCCACAGGCTGGCAAACATGCCCTACCTCCACCCTGATTGGAGGATAACTGCACTGCCAACACTCATGGACATTACACCTTATTTATAAATCGTATTTCTGTTTATACTTCAATGCAACCAACACCTTTACCTCTTTAAACTGTATTTATTATAACATTATTTAGTATAGTTCCAACAGCACCCCCCCCCCCCCCCCCCTCAATGTGCAATATCATCCCCCCCCCCCCCCCCCCCCACACACTCAATGTGCAATATCACTGATCACACTGCACCTCTCAATGCACCTGCTAGTTAGATGGCATGTATGTGTATGTACATAGATGTAAGCGTGTATGTGGAAATATGTGTGTGTATGCATGTACGGATGCAAATATGTATATATACATATATGTATGTATGTGCGTGTATGTTTGCAGGTGTATGTATAACTTGTACATATCTTTCTTGTGTAAATGTAAATTTGTCATTGTGTAAATACTTACGCTATTGTGTACTTCACACACATGGAGAGATGCCAAACTGCCTTTCACTGTTCTTGTAACAGTGACAATAAAAAGTTATTCTATTCTATTCTATTCTAGTTTTTCAGCGACACTAAGAGACAGGATATTTCTAACTTTAGAGATGTTGCGCAAATGGAAGAAAGCAGTCTTACATATTTGTTTAATATGTGCATTGAAGAGCATGTCCTGGTCAAAAATGACTCCAAGGTTCCTCACAGCGTTACTGGAGGCCAAGGTAATGCCATCCAGAGTAAGAATCTGGTTAGATACCATATTTCTAAGATTTTCAGGGCCGAGTACAATAACCTCAGTTTGATCTGAATTAAGAAGCAGAAAGTTAGCGGCCATCCAGGTCTTTATGTCTTTAAGGCATTCCTGCAGTTTAACTAATTGGTGTGTGTTATCTGGCTTCATGGATAGATAGAGCTGGGTGTCATCTGCATAGTAGTGAAAATTTATGCTATGTCTTCTAATGATGCTGCCTAGGGGAAGCATGTATAATGTAAACAGAACTGGTCCTAGCACCGAACCCTGTGGAACACCATAATTGAGGACTCTCCATTTACATGTTCAAATGTATCTATTAGATAGATATGATACAAACCACTGCAGTGCAGTACCTGTAATACCTACAGCATGTTCTAATCGCTCTAATAGGATATTATGGTCGACAGTATCGAACGCAGCACTGAGGTCTAGCAGGACAAGCACAGAGATGAGTCCACTGTCAGAGGCCATAAGAAGATCATTTGTAACCTTCACTAAAGCTGTTTCTGTGCTGTGATGAGCTCTGAAACCTGACTGAAACTCTTCAAATCAGCCATTCCTCTGCAGATGATCTGTTAGCTGTTTGACAACTACTCTTTCAAGGATGTTTGATATGAAAGGAAGGTTGGAGATTGGCCTATAATTAGCTAAGACAGCTGGGTCTAGAGATGCTTTTTGAGTAAAGGTTTAACTACAGCCAGCTTGAAGGTCTGTGGTACATAGCCGATTATTAGAGATAGGTTGATCATATTTAAGATTGAAGCATTAATTAATGGCAGGACTTCTTTGAGCAGTTTTGTAGGAATGGGGTCTAAAAGACACGTTGATGGTTTGGAGGAAGTAATTATTGAAGTTAACTCAGAAAGATCAATTGGAGAAAAAGAGTCTAACTTAACATCGATGGTACTGAAAGTAGCTGTAGATAATATTACATCTGTGGGATGATTATTGGTAATTTTTTCTCTAATGATAAGAATTTTATTTGTGAAGAAGTTCATGAAGTCATTACTAGTTAACGTTAAAGGGATGGTTGGCTCAGTAGAGCTCTGACTGTTTGTCAGCCTGGCTACAGTGCTGAAGAGAAACCTGGGGTTGTTCTTATTTTCTTCAATCAGTGACGAATAGTAAGATGTTCTGGCTTTGCGGAGGGCTTTCTTATAAAGCAGCAAACTATTTCTCCAGGCTAAATGATGATCCTCTAAATTTGTGACACGCCATTTCCTCTCCAGCTTACGAGTCATCTGCTTTAGGCTACGTGTTTGAGAATTATACCACGGAGTCAGGTACTTCTGATTTGAGGCCTTAGTTTTCACAGGAGCTACAGTATCCAGAGTCGTACATAGTGAGGAGGTAAAATTATTAACAAGATAATCGACCTCTGTTGGAGTAGCGTTCAGATAGCTGCTCTGCTCTATGTTGGTACAGGGCATTGAAGATGATAACAGTGGGTGGATTATATTCTTAAACTTAGTTACAGCACTTTCAGAAAGACATCTACTGTGATAAAGTCTACTCTCCACTGCTGTGTAATCAATTATTGTAAATGTGAATGTTATCAGGAAATGATCAGACAGCAGAGGGTTTTCAGGAAACACTGTTAAATGTTCAGTTTCTATGCCATATGTTAAAACAAGATCTAGAGTGTGATTAAAGTGGTGGGTGGGTCCTTTTACATTTTGAGAGAAGCCAATTGAGTCTAATAACAGATTAAATGCCATGTTGAGGCTGTCATTGTTAGCATCTACATGGATGTTAAAATCACCCACAATAATTATTTTATCTGAGCTGAGCACTAAATCAGATAAAAAGTCTGAGAAATCAGAGAGAAACTCTGTGTAAGGCCCAGGTGGACGATAGATGATAACAAGTAAGACTGGTTTCTGAGTTTTACAGCTGGGGTGGACGAGGCTAAGCATCAGGCTTTCAAATGAATTAAAAGTCTGTCTTGGTCTTTTGTTAATTTATAGGCTGGTGTGAAAAATTGCTGCCACACCGCCCCCTCGGCCTGTGCTTCGAGATTTCTGGTAGTGAGAATGACTCGGGGGTGTTAATTCATTTAAATTAACATAATCATCTGGCTGCAACCAGGTTTCTGTAAGGCAGAGTAAATCGATTTGCTGATCAATTATTAAGTCATGTACTAACAGAGACTTGGAGGAGAGAGACCTAATATTTAATAATCCACATTTCACTGTTTTATTCTTTGGTTCAGATGTGGATACTGTATTGTTCTTTCTTTGTGATTTTTTATGTTTAAGTTGTTTATTGCTGGTTTTTAATTTCTTTTTTGTCTGTTTGGGAGCTGACACAGTCTCTATGGAGATGGGTTTTTGGGGGGGTAGCAGGAGGAGAGAAGCTGCAGAAAGGCGTGTAAGACTGCAACTCTGCTTCCTGGTCCCAACTCTGGATAGTCATATTTTGGGGGGTTTAATAAATTGGTCCATATTTCTAGAAATGAGAGCTGCTCCATCCAAAGTGGCATGGATGCCGTCTCTCCTAACAAGACCAGGTTTCCAGAAGGTTTGCCAATTATCTGTGAAGCCCACATCGTTTTTGGACAACACTCAGACAGACAGCAATTTAAGGAGAACATGCAGCTAAACATGTCACTCCTGGTCTGATTGGGGAGGGGACCAGAGAAAACTACAGAGTCCGACATTGTTTTGGCAAAGTTACACACCGATTCAATATTGATTTTAGTGACCTCCGATTGGCGTAACTGGGTGTCATTACTGCCGACGTGAATTATAATTTTACTGAATTTACGTTTACCCTTAGCCAGCAGTTTTAAATTTACCTCAGTGTCGCCTGCTCTGGCCCCTGAAAGACAATTGTCTATAGTTGCTGGTGTCTCTAGCTTCACATGTCTGAGAACAGAATCACCAATTACCAGAGTTTGACCCCCGGCGGGTGTGTCGCCGAGTGGGGAAAAACGGTTAGACACATGAACAGGTTGGTGGTGTACCTGGGGCTTCTGTTTAGGACTATGCTTCCTCCTCACCGTCACCCAGCCGCCCTCTTTCCCCAGCTGCTTGGGGTCTACCGGGGAACAGCTAGCGGGGCCTACGCTATCTTCGGCTGCACCAGCTACAGGGGCCTGGCTAGCTACGGGTGTATCAAGGGTGCGAAGCCGAGTCTCCAATTCAGTAATCCTGGCCTCCAGAGCTGCAAATATACTACATTTGTTACAGGTATCATTACTGCTAAAGGAGGCCGAGGAGTAACTAAACATCTGACACAATGAGCAGGAAAGTGCAGGAGGGACAGGTGAAGTAGCCATGGTGCTAACGAGTCGGCTACGAGCTAAGCTAGCGAAACAGTACAGACACAAGCTGTGTCCCAAAACGTCGGCTGCATCCTCCGGAGGCCGCATTTGAAGGCCGATTACGTCACAGCCCGGCGACGAAGGCTGTCCCAATTCGTCGACTCCTTCAAATGCGGCCGACAAATGCGTCCTTCATTTCCCCGAATTTGAAGGATGGGTTGGGTGTGTCCTTCGTGGCCCACCATATCCCAGAATTCATAGCGCGGTCCAGCCAAATTTCAGCTGCCAACAATGGCGGCCGCTACTAAGTTTTAAAATTAGTCTTATTAATCTTTCTGGGTCACAAAATAAACTTTTAACATATTTTCAGACGAGAAAGTGGCCGTGTAAATTTCAAATATCTGCTTGGTTTATCAAGACATCGCATATTTGCAAAAGTGCGCCGACGTTTTCGGAGACGTCTCTTACCTACCCGCTTGATAGCAAACCGGGGGGTTCAATGGTTGCTCGAGCCGGCGAGAGCAGCTGACTCCTGGCTTCATCATTTTCAGACCCCCGCTCTTTCGCTACTCAGATTAAACATGATATATAAGTCACTCTGATAACTTAAAAATGTGATTGTTTGCCTTATTTCGGTGTTTTATTTGTTCGTGAGTAAATCGGGTTGGCTGAGATCAAATTAAATTATTAGATTAAATAAAACTTTATTAATCCATCGGGGTTCCTCCGGGATTTTCACACAGCTGAATAAACGTCAAAAAGAAAACTGATTAAACAGAAGTGTGAGACGGTCGAGAATTTACGCCAGTGTCCTGTTATATTTTAGATAGCAAGGAGCAGACGGCCGAGTTTATTAAACTCCACCCACACAGCGGTGACGCAAATCTGAAGGCTAGACCGTCCCATTTCACAGCCTCGCACTTCCGGCCTTCTCGGTCTTCGGAGGACCCGGCCCACGTAGACTGCGAAGGCCGGGTCCTCCGAAGGATGCAGCCGACGTTTTGGGACACAGCTACAGTGAGTGAATACTTTGACTATAAATTAGGTAGTGAGTACACAGAAAGTGTGCTTCAGATGAAGCACGTGAAGATTATACTATGAACAAAAGAATGTATTTAAAAGTTTTTAATTAAATTGCTAAGCAGATAAGCTACTCAGAAACACCACTGTGTTTGAGCAGGAACAGGAAGTGATACTCTACCACAAAGCAAGCGAACACCAAGTGACAGCACCACCAAGAGTGCAAAAAAACAAAACAGAGTGCATGTGGTGATGTGATGTGTGTGGGAGCGTCCAGTCCTACACCTGGTTCAGGGCCCGAATAGCCTGAGGGAAGAAGCTCCTCCTCATTCTCTCTGTTTTGGCCTTAAGGTAGTGTAAGCATTTCCTAGACCTCTCCCATCCATTGTTGGGATTGGAGAGGTCCATCATGATCTTCCTGGCTTTGGTCTCTTTGTTTTTTTGCCTGTTCCGTTTGGTTTTTTAGCCATCAGAATTGATGTCTGAAAGCCAACAAAGATGCCCAACGGATTTACTTTCCCAAGTGGATCATCACAGCCTTGCCGTTTTGGTCCATTTGATTGACCTTTGTTGTTGTCATTTATTTTATTTTATTTTCAGTTGTTACAGATGGGACAGACATGGCTGGGGGATAGGAAAGGGAGAAAGAAAGATGAAGGAAAAGAAAACCAGAGGGGAAGAGGGACAGTGAGAAAGGACACTTAAAAAGAAAAACAAATCTCCCAGATCACCTGTTGAGAGAAAAAAAAGAAAAAAAGAGAGCAACATAATAACATAATAAACACAGCACCATCATATTAATCTAGCTAACAGTAAATAAATGTAAATGCTAAATATTGAATGTTGTTGTGCAGCCCGCAGGACCAACAGTGCACCATGTGCTTTGAGGTAGCAGCCAAGAAAGGTGTAGTTTGTGTCTGTGAACACCCGTGTGTACACCTGTGTGCACACCTGTGTGGATGAGCGCATTTGTATTAAAAAGGTTTCTCCATGCAACGATCTGCTAGGGAGTGTGGGGAGCCATAGCCCCGTTCCCCAGGGCATGAAGCAGGCATGGAGGAGATCCAGGCCCCAGACATCCAGAGGCCCCAGGGTGCAAGAGCCCAAGGAGGACCACCGGAGGGGCATCCTTGCCACCCTCCTGGGAAGAGCTGAGGAGAGCTCAAGACCAGGGGTCACCCAGCAGCCACGGAGCAGAAACCAGAGGTGTCATGTTACGGCTGTGTGCAGACAGGAATAGGACCCAAGGTGCAGACTCCGGAGACACAACGGTGAACTCAAAACAGCTTTATTGCTGAACAAAGAAAATCTACAAAACCTAAACTGAAAAGAATCTAACAAAACACACACAGGGAGCCACAGGGAGATACACACAGCATGAGGGACGACGCGACACTGACTCAAAGAAACACAGGGTTTAAGTACACTGGGAAGTAACGAGGGGAATGAGACACAGAAGGAGGGCACAGCTGGGAGAAATCAGAACTAACGAGACAAGGAAGCAAAGCAGGACACATTCACATAAGACCCGGACCTTCAAAGTAAAACAGGAAGTAACACAGACTGAACTTACAGACACAGACTCACAGGCAAGCACTACAGAGGGAACAGAGGTGGGAACAGGGCAGACACAGACACTGACTGGACACGAGGATATAGCCGACAGGGGAGACAGCAACTAAGGATAACACAGAGACATAAACCATCAGACAGAACTTCAAAGAAACCAAAGACTAGAAATGATAAATATAATAAACTCAAAACCCTGGGTCAACGACCCAGGCATCCTAACAGTACCCCCCCCCTAAAGGGCTGGCTCCCAGACAGCCCAAACCTAAACACCAAAACAAAAAACAACCCAACCAGGGCGGGCGGTGGGGGAAACAGGACGGAGGGCTCGAAACAAACCAAACAAGGAGCCAGAAACAAAAAAGGTGCAAACACCGGAGCCCAGAAAGCGACATAACAAAACATAGGCGCACGACAGGCGCAGGCGGCCAGGAAAAACAGGTCACACAAAGTTCAGGGGGCCGGCCCGGAGGACGACGACCCAAGAGTCCAGAAAAAAGTTCAGGAGGCCGGCCGGGCGGGAGGCACCGGCGGCGACGGAGCAGGTCAGGAGGCCGGCCGGGCGGGAGGCACCGGCGGCGACGGAGCAGGTCAGGAGGCCGTCCACGACGGCGAGGATGCCCAATCATCGGCCCGGAAGGAGGCCGTCCACGACAGCGAGGACGCCCAATCATCGGCTTGGAAAGTGGCCAGAAAGGACGAGCAGGCCGGACAGGACGTGCAGGACGAGCAGGCCGGACAGGACGAGCAGGACCAGGACGTGTAATCAGAGGCCTGGAAGGAGGCCGGCGCTGTAGAGGCGCAGGATGTGGTCCGGACGTCGGCGTGGCCGAGGCAGGACCAAGCGAAGCTGTAGCCGAGGCCAGACCGGACGAAGGCGAAGACTCGGAGGCCAGACCGGGCGAGGGTGACGCTGCAGGCGACGCCGAAGCTGGACCAGACGACGGCGGAGCTGAAGCCGTAGCTGGACCAGGCGAGAACGAAGCCGTAGCCGTAGCTGGACCAGGCGAGGACGAAGTCGTAGCCGTAGCTGGACCAGGTGACGGCGTGGGAGCCGCAGGTGGTGGCACTGCAGGCGATGGCGTGGGAGCCGCAGGTGGTGGCACTGCAGGCGACGGCGTGGGAGCCGCAGGTGGTGGCGATGAAGGCTGGACGGGCCCTTCGGACCCTCCAGCGGAGGCAGAAGGCTGGACGGGCCGCTCGGACCCTCCAGCGGAGGCAAACAAAGGCTGGCGCGGTTCTCCAGAACCCCCAGCGGGAACAGAAGGCTGGACGGGCCCCTCGGACCCTCCAGCGGAGGCAGATGAAGGCTGGACGGGCCCCTCGGACCCTCCAGCGGAGGCAGATGAAGGCTGGACGGGCCCTCGGACCCTCCAGCGGAGGAAGACGAAGGCTGGACGGGCCCCTCGGACCCTCCAGCGGAGGAAGACGGTAACTGAGCAGGCGACTGAGCTGAGAGGTGAGCTAACGTTTGAGCTATGGATAGAAGTTTAAGTTCTATTGACTGTTGTAACGATGGTAGTAATGGTGGGTTAGGTGGTGGATTAGCAGTAAGCTGAGCTAGTTCCCCTGAGCCTCCGGAACCTGAAGAAAACTGCTGGACGGGCTCACCTGAGCCTCCAGCGAGGTCAGAAACAGGTGCAGGTACCTGCCGGATACCGGCCTCTCCCACCCGAGGAGAAGGTACGGGTGCCGCAACAGGCACCGGAGCAGGGACCAGCTGGACCTCAGCCTCCCTCACCTGAAGCTCTGAAACAGGTGCAGGGGAATGCTGGGCCCGAGCCGCCCTGGGAGCAGGAACACAACTGGGCGAAGGAGCAGGGTCAGAAAACACAGAATCCTCTAAAATGTTTTTTAGCTTCCTACCACCACCATGTGTAATAGTCCTAACAGTCTCAGTTTTAGCAGTGTTCATATGATTGTCTTTTTCCAGCTTAGAGGGAGCAGAATGAAAACAGTCATTATAACTCACCACGGGGAGTGGCTCAGCAGAGACAGAGTGGCGACTGCGTGAACGTCGCTTTCTCCGGGAAGTGGAAGGTGGCAAACTGGGCTGCGAACCCTCCAAAAGACCGGGCTGCGACGAGGAAGCAGAGAGTTTGTGAAGCTCAGAACGTGGCAGACCCAAAAACAGAGCGAAGGATTGCAGCGGAGTGAGTCTAACGTCCGGCGTCACGTTATCCCTCTTCCTCCGCCGCTTAACCTTCTTGTCGGACTGGTAATCCAGGGGTGGAGGCGGAGGTGTAGCGACTGGAGAGAATGAGCACGTGCTCAATCTGATCGCCCGAGGCATAGGCGCCGGCTCGGCCGTGGCCATGGCAGTTTGGAGGCTGCGGGCCCTCCGAAAGCCAAACGAGACCCATAGAAGGGTGACTGGAGCTCCTGGGCATGCTTAGCCTCCTGCCTCACGCTCTCCTTGAGGAAGGCAGAAACTGCGGGTCGCCGATACCAAACGGAGTCTGCTGGGTCCATAGTATGGTCGCGTCGTTCTGTTAAGAGTGGCTGTGTGGCAGGCTGGCAAGGAGGAGTGGTGGACCCAAAGTGCAGACTCAGACTCAAGGGATGAACTCAAAATACTCAGCTTTATTTGCTGGCACAGGGAAACAAGCATACAAAGCAAAGCAAACTAAACTAAACTAAACTAAACTAAACTAAACTAAACTAAACTAAACTAAACTAAACTAAACTGGGAAACAACATAAACTCACGGGAAACACAGGGAGATACACACAGCATGGGGGACGACGCAACACTGACTCAAAGAAACACAGGGTTTAAGTACACTGGGAAGTAACGAGGGGAATGAGACACAGAAGGAGGGCACAGCTGGGAGAAATCAGAACTAACGAGACAAGGAAGCAAAGCAGGACACATTCACATAAGACCCGGACCTTCAAAGTAAAACAGGAAGTAACACAGACTGAACTTACAGACACAGACTCACAGGCAAGCACTACAGAGGGAACAGAGGTGGGAACAGGGCAGACACAGACACTGACTGGACACGAGGATATAGCCGACAGGGGAGACAGCAACTAAGGATAACACAGAGACATAAACCATCAGACAGAACTTCAAAGAAACCAAAGACTAGAAATGATAAATATAATAAACTCAAAACCCTGGGTCAACGACCCAGGCATCCTAACAAGAGGGGCTGCAGTGGCGAGCCTGCGGGCTCTGCCGGCAGGCAGCTGTGCCAGAGTGAACCGAGCCACAGGCCCAGAAGTCGGAGGCCTGAGGAGCCCCCACACCCCACAAGAGGCCCGACCGAGCCACGGGCGGCAGACCCCGCCATGCAGCCACCAGGAGCCGGTACATACCTGAGCTCCCAGCCCCAGACACCAAGAACCACCAATGCACCGACGCCTGAGGGCATCAGCCACCGGCAGGGAGTGTGGTGAGGGGAGATAGGCCGCCATACTTTCGAGGGCCTGAGATGTCCCCAGGGAGGTGGAGTTTAAGATCCGACCTGACATATAGACACAGACAAACAGGCACACACAGACACAAACATGCATTCCCAACCTCATGCACACATATACAAATACTCAGCACTCACCCAACGTAATGACAGACACCAATGGACATTGTACACACAATCATACTCCCCAAACGTACTCTATAACCGGGGTCCAGGTACTCTAGCCCCCAGAGGAGGAAATTGCACCTAGACCCAGGAGATGTTACCCTTTTCCCAGGGGGGGAGACAAGACCGCATACAAAACCCCATACCTCGTTCCTCCTGCTGCATGCTGCTCTAAAGTGCATCTAAAACATGGGAGGGCATGGTGCTTCCTGCCAGAGAGCAGCAGATGTCAGCACGGCCCCTCCCGAGAACCCTCAATGTCCAGAGGTGAGGTTGAACACACAGACCGTCCTCTGGACGCCGTATAACGTGCCCACCCCCAAGGCCCTATATGTATATGTTGTGGAATAAAATTAAGGCACAGGTGGCCAGAAGGGGACGGGGGGGTGCCTCCCCTGCACCCTAGTGACGCACCTTCACCCCAAGGCCCTGCATGTGTTGGTGATTGTGGTGGAGCGGGAAGAGGGAGGCAGTCGGAGATGGGGAGGGAAGGAAGGGAAGGGCAAGCAGCCCTCCCTGGGGCCAGCTCCCCCACTGACCCCAGTAGGTACCCCTGCCCTCTGGAACCCACCAAGGCAAGGGAGCCCAGGCCCATCCAGACTGGGGCCCACGGCAGCAGCATCGCAAAGCCCCACAGGACCCAGGGCTGACCCCACCGCAGAGGAAACTGCACCCACCCCATCATTCAGGCTACAGAAGACAATAGACACCATGGTTAAGTCCATTCCCATCCTCTCCTATGTCTCTCCCCCACCTGCAGAGTGAACTCCTGCAAGGATGAAACAACCTCCCTGCCAGTTGAAGAGCCCCCAAATTTGGCCGATGCACCAGAGGCCCCCTGCGCCAGGGCTGAGCCCCTGTGCACCCACCCGCCCACAACCTCGACGACACACCAACGAGGACCGAAACCCCCAAGGCCCAGCCAGAGCCCCAGCACGGAGGCGGAGCACCCCCAGGACCCAAGCCCTCACGCCCCCACCCAGGGGCAGCCAGGGTACCAGGCCAGTAACCTACGTCTGCCAGCACAGACCCTCCCACAGCCTGCTACACGCAGCCATGAGCCACCATCTAAGAGCCACCAGAGCCTCTAACTAGGTCATGACCACAACCCCTGGGTTGAGCCTTCCAGGGACAACGTCCCTAGGGACTCTCCAAACGCCCTAAGCCCATCCCTACCTCCACATCAACCACAATATCGAAGGCGGGACCAAACTACAACCCCCCACCCCCGCTAGGTGATGGAGCCGATCAAAGGAGCCCAGAGGGATTGATCTAATGTGCTGGCAGAGGCTGTATCAAGACTAATGTGATCTATTAGATGGTTTTTATATTGGTTAGAGTTAAGATTATTTTTTATTTTTCCAGTTCATGAGGACTGTTTTCTTGGCAAAAAAGTAAAAACCATGTGGACTGCCCAGCAAACACGCTAAAGGGGAAGTTGGAATTTTACATTTCAGACACTTTGATAAGTCTTCACATATCTCGCGCCAAAACTTCTGAACTGGTGGACAGAACCAAAGAGCGTGGATGTAATTGTCCGGTGTATTGTCTTGACAGTGTGAGCAGTTGTTGGAAGACATAAAGCCCATCTGGAACATCCGATGACCTGTATAGTGCACCCTATCTAGTATTTTGTATTGCATTAATTGCAGACTGGGAATTTTAACCAATTGAAAGGTTTTTATGCATACCTGAGACCGGAAGTTTTGGTCTAAGCTGATCGATAAATCTGTTTCCCATTTAGCAATAGGAAGGGACATTGATTAACCCTTGTATGGTGTTCGGGTCTGTGAGACCCATGCCATTTAGAGGCCGTTGCCCCTTTAGGCAGTATATACCATCAAAACCTGCAAAATATGGTATAAGGATATGTACACTTGATTAGAACTGATTTTATTTTTTTTATAACATTTTATTGACAAAAAACGAGAAGCACATTAATTCATAAATGTGATCGAACAAAGGTAAAAGGAAAAAATTAACCATGTTTGCTGTTCACATGGCTCGTAATTGGGATAAAGTAAACATCTGTTGAGTAATTTAACATAAAATTGTTTGATAGTGTTAATTGGAAAGCCAAAACTCTAGCGGGTCCACCAGACCCATGAACACTGGCTGAGTAACAAAAATACGAACACCATACAAGGGTTAATCTGTTTTAGAGTGTGTTATGTATGTTTTAGACAATAATTTGGGGATTTAAGAGTAAGAAATTGTACCACACTTGATGGTGTTTGTAATTCAACTTGACCGGGTTTAAATTTCTTTTTTAAAGTCTGTTCCTTCTAATATATGTTTCAATTATTTAATTCCTTTACAACTTCAATCTGAAAAATTAATCATATTTTTGTTTTGTAATATGTCAGGGTTGTTCCAGATAGGTGTACGTTTGCATGGGATTATATTGATGCTTTTAAAGCATTCATGTTGTTTGATGTTTGAGCTGATTAATGGTAAGTCTGAAATCTCTAGATTATTGAATAGTGCCTGTTCTACATTTAGCCAAAGCTCGGTACCCCCAGATACTGGAAACTGTCCACTCTCTCCACTGGCGTGCCACTGATGATCAGGGGAATGGCCTTCGCTATCTTACGATGCTGTGATTGCAGCCATTCCACAACTCTCTGTCAATGGTACTCATGGCCACTGATCAGTGGTCTTTGATCAGTGTGCTTTGATCAGTGGTTGTTGATCAATGGTCATGAGAATTTGCATACTTATGATGAAAGAACTGACCTCCCAGCCCATTGTTCCTTCAGTGGTGCTAGTTTCTGTCATTATGCAAATGTACTGTTGGTTAAACCTGCAGTCAGCTGAGACTGAAGAAGTCACTTGGATGAGTGACGAAACGTTTCTCTCACTGAAAACACTACGTCCAGATGAACAGAATCAACCTTTGGGTCTGTCACTGATTGGGGTCTGTCTGTGAGGAAGTTGAGGATCCACTGACACAGTTATGAGCTGAGTCCTAGATACTTCAACTTGGTGAAAAGTTTAGAGGGAATTATTGTGTTGAATGCTGAACTGTAGTCCACGAACAGCATCCTAACATAATCCCCTCTGCCAGTGTCCAGGTGACTCAGGGATGTGTGGAGCAGGTGAGGTATGGCATCGTCTGTGGAACGATTAGTCCGGTATGTAAACTGAAGTGGGTCAATGGTGGCAGGAAGTGAAGAGGTGATATGATCTCTCATCAGTCTTTCAAAACACTTCATTACTATTGGAGTCAGTGGTACTGGGCGGTAATCATTGTGGCAAGCAAGCTGTTGTTTCTTCGGGACAGGGACAGTGATGGACTCTTTGAAGCAAGTGGGAACCACTGCTTGGTCCAGGGAGAGGTTGAAGATCTCCGTAAACACTGGTGCTAGCTGGGCAGCGCAGGCTCTCAGGACCGGACCAGCGATTGCATCTGTTCGCCCTGGTGAAAGCTTTCCTCACGACATGCTCTGTGATGATGAAAGCGTTGTCTTCACTGGTGCACTCCGTGCACGCACAGCCATTTGTTGTTTTAATTGCTGCAGTGTCAAAGCAAGCATAAAATGTGTTCAGCTCATCAGCCAGTGAAGCCATTCATCACAGAAGAAGCTGGTTGTTTATAGTCCGTTATTGTCCGCAGTCCCTTCCACAGGCTCCTAGAGTCACACTGTTGTAGCTGGGACTCTAGTTTTTCTCCGTAGCTCCACTTTGCCTTTCTGACCACGCTGTGCATGTTTTAAGATGCAGCTTTGTGTTGGTCCATATTACCGAAGACGAGTGCTTCATTGTTGGCAGCGGTGTGCGATCTCAGAGTGACACGGATGTTTTTATCCACCCACGGCTTCTGGTTGGGAAACGTTCGGATGATAGTTCTTTCTACTGTGTCATCAGCCAGTTTCCCAATAAATCCCACCACAGCTTCTGTAAACATGTTGATGTCATCAGAACTGCGCTGAACATGTCCCATTCTGCATCATCCAGTGCATCCTGCAGCGCGGTCACTGAGTGGTCCATCCAGCGTGCGACCTCCCTCCGGATTGGTGCTTGCTGCTTTAGCCTTTGTTTGTAAACAGGCATAAGGAAGATGGCGGCATGGTCCAGTTTTCCAAATGCCAGCAGAGGCTGTGCTTTGTTCAAAGTAAATCAGCAGTATAGTGTAATACAAATCAGTCTAATAAATCTAATAATTTCACCTTTTCTAAATCAGGAGCATAATGCAACCTAGAACTATATAATGATTTCACAATCTTTAATCAGAGGTATAATGTGGCCTTTAGCAATATAATGATTCTACAATTCTTTAATTAGAGGTATAACGTAGCATAAGACAGTGTAATAATCCCACACTGTCCCTGAAGCCAGATAACACACACCAATTAGTTAAACTGCAGGAATGTCTTAAAGACATAAAGACCTGGATGGCCGCTAACTTTCTGCTCCTTAATTCAGATCAAACTGAGGTTATTGTACTTGGCCCTGAAAATCTTAGAAATATGGTATCTAACCAGATTCTTACTCTGGATGGCATTACCTTGGCCTCCAGTAACACTGTGAGGAACCTTGGAGTCGTTTTTGACCAGGACATGTTCTTCAATGCACATATTAAACAAATATGTAGGAAAGTCTCTAAATTAGGAAAAATCCTAATTATAGAGAATGATGCTGAAAAACTAGTTTATGCATTTATTACTTGTAGGCAGGACTACTGTAATTCATTATTATCAGGATGTCCTAAAAAGTCCCTGTAACACAGATACAGTAACATTCACACTATCACAATCAGTGTAACACTCAGTGTAACAGACACACCCTAACACAGGAATGGTGAGTTCTTTGTAAAACAGACATTAAAACAAGCTCTTTCATTCACTAATAAAGAGTTGTGTTGTTTTCAGGGTCGATGACGGACTTTCAGTTCAGGTTACCTTCCCTCAGTTTGAAACTGAAGAAAACAGCGACACTCTGAGGCTTTATGAAGGTGTGGGACCAAACAAAGTCCTCACAGGTGAATCCCACAGTCAGTCTAAACAGACCTCACCTGCTATCCTTAACTCAATGACTCATCTCCTGTTTTAATGATTGGCAGCTCAGTTCTCAGGCTCCACCTCTCCTGGAAATGTGTGGCTGCTGACCAACCAATCAACTGTGGAGTTCACCTCTGATGATATCAACAATCTGTCAGGGTTTATAGCCACGTACAGTGCCGCCAACACTTCCACACTGTCCAGTAAGATGTGATAAACAGACCATTACATGTTCTCTGAGTGTTCCCTTTACCTGATGTGTTTTTGTGTCTAGACGAGGACAAGCTCACCTGCACCTTCGAGCAGGGCATGTGTTTCTGGAGGCAGCAGCAAGATGATAACGGGGACTGGTTTCGAATCAGAGGCCCCACTTTCCCGAGTTTAACTGGCCCGAGTGTCGACCACACGCTTGGTAACAGCTCAGGTGAATTTCACGTGGAGATCATTACTACTGAATCATCAGTCAGTATGATTTAAAGATTGATTCCAATTAATCAGTTTGTATTGAATGCCATCAGGTTTCTACATTGTCACTTCTAAGAGTCCTGGCCAATGGGAGAAGAGCTTCAGGCTCGACAGCCTCCCTCTGACTCCATCCATGCAGCCCATGTGTCTGAGCTTCTGGTAACAAAATATCATTGTTAAATTACACCAAACTACCATATGAAGCCAATCTTCCCATACTTCTCTGTGCATGCACAGGGGTGTGGGAGTGGCTGTAGCTCAGGAGGTAGAGCAGGTCATCTACTGATCAGAAGGTTGATGGTTCGATCCCTGGCTCCCCCTAGTCTGCATGCCAAATGTCTGTCAGCAACCTTGGGTAACCGATGAATTCATAGGAGAGGATGCATGCATTCATACTCCGATGAATGTGTGTAAATGTAGTTAGTAAGCACTTAAAAGCATAGAATGTGTGATGTTGGAAAACCAGGAGTGACCATTGGGAGGCCAGTCAGAGAAACCTGATACAATAATGCCAGCTGAAAGTACAGAAATGCAAGATTTAGGGTTGTAAAAGACCGTTGATGACACTGATTTTTAAATCAGTTTTGTCAGTGGTGAACTCAGTAATCTACTACTACTACTGCCCGTCACCCCTCTCAAGGTATGGGCCGCCAAAGGTAGATCTCCAGACATTTCTGTCCTGCGCCATTCCTTCTAGTTGGGTCCAGGTGTTCAGTAAGCTGCTGTACCTGTTTTCTTAACCATGTTCACAGTTTTGAAGAGAAATCTCACCACAGTTTAGGATTTAGGTATTGGGCACTCATGTGATATCATCTATTTATGAACGACCAATACAGAATCAGCCTGCAAGGGTGACAGTTGTTTAAAAGAGAACAAGTGATTCAAACGAGTCTGCTAGTTAAAGTCTGCAAATTCCAAACTTCAGAGAGAAAAATGCAGACTTTAAATGTATCATCTAACTCCAGCAAACATGACACAGCTTGCAAAGGCAACCTGTTGAGTAGAAAGAGACCTTTTACACCACAGAAGCTCAATAAAGCTTCATGTTGAAAAGCTAAAAAAGCGAAGATGAACTGTAGAAAAAAAAAGTAAGGATGCAATGATACTAATTTTTTCAAACCAATACGATACTGATAATTGGATCTGAGTACTTGCTGATACCGAGTACAAAAGCCGATACTTCCACCACACACACACACAAAAAATCAATGAATTGGAAGACAGGCTTTATTTTATTCTCTACCAATAAAAAATAAAATATTAATAAAAATGACTACAAAATAAAATTTCAAGTAAAAAATAAGCACTTCTGTTTAATCATTGCGGAGTATCCACATTGTGCATAGCCAATCTGAAAGCTTGAGTCTCACACAGTTAACTACACAGTCACAGATACACACAGTTGTATAGAGTCATAATTCACACACAGTCACACAATTACAGTCACACACAGTCAAAGGTAAACACACAGGCACACACTCACCTGGGATCGAGTAGCGTGGCGATGCTATAGAGTGGGTTTTCCTCCACATCAGTGAGCCGCGTCCTGACAGCTGCAGCCAAGGTTCCCTTCATTGCTTTGATCCCATGGTCCTCATCAGTCTCCCTTGTTAGAAATCTGTGGAGCACAGTGACTGCTGGAATGACGTCTGCGGCCATGGCATCTGAAGAGCTGACTTTTCGAGTTAACTCCTCGAATAGACCCAGAACAGACATCACCTTCTCCAGCAGTGTCCACGGGTTAGCCATGAGAGTATCAGGGAGTCCATATTCAGACACAAATATTCCCAGAGCCTGTTTCTGCTCAGTCAATGACTGTATCATATAAAAGGTGCTGTTCCAACCGATCTGAACATCTTGCTGGAGCTGCTTTGCAGGCTGGTTGATCTGTAATTGAATGTCCTCAAGACGAGAGCTGGCCAGAGCAGAATCTTTAAAATATCCAACTATTTTGCGGCCAACTGCCACCGCATCAGCAACACTCCTCTGTGACAGAAGGCTCATGAAAAACAGGCTGGAGAGTGTGAGCAGAACAAGGTAGGCTGGGCAGCTCACCATCACTCATGGCCTTTATCATATTTCTTGCGGTGTCCCGGAGCACTACGTGGACGGATGTCTTTGGTATATCCCAGGTCTGGGGCATGCTATTGAAAAGCAGCTGCGATGGTTTGGCTGGTGTGTGAGCCCCTGAATGACTTTGCATGTAGTGTGACTTGATGACGAACAAACTCCTCATCAATCCACTGCACCATTAAACTGAGGAGTGACAATGGGCACACACTGCTTGTCCAAATGTCTGTAGTGAAACTTAAGGCTGAAACCTCCTGCATGGGGTTATACACGTGTTTTTTTACCTCTTCAAAATGTTTTGGCATCATTATGTCCGTGATGTATAGGTATAGGTGGCTGAGAATCTAATATCGCAGCTCGAGTATGCTGAGAAGACAGCGAAATCCTACGTTTTCCACGACTGACAGTGGCTGGTCATCCAGAGCGATAAAATGAGTCAGAGCCTCTGTTGACATTTTTCGATGCTTTTCTAAAACCTGAGTTAAAGTTGGCTGTTCTGGTCTTGCGTTAGTCTTAGCAAACTCGGTGTACTCCACCGCATGATGTGTCCTCAGATGTTTTATTAAATTGCTTGTATTGAACGATGTACTCCCCTGGTCACCTTACCAGTACACAGTTTGCACTCGGCCTTACTTCTGTCATCTTCACATATTATGAAGTAAGTCCACACTGCTGACATTTTGTTTAGCGTAGCTACACCAGCCTCCACTTTGTTTTTTTATCTGGAGCCACCAGTCTCACTCACCAGTCCAATCTAAAAAATTACAACAGAAATGACAAGCCACCCTCTGATTCATGAAATAAGTTGGTGAATAGAGACACACATTTTACGGTATCGGCCCCAATACCGATACCAGTATCTCTAAAAAAAAGAGATGTTGCTCGTTCCTCCAGTCAGTTTGGTGTAGTACAGCAGTTTGCAGAGGCAGCAGTGAGTTTATGCATGCTGAAACTCTTTAAATAGAGCGCTCCTTGATTGCTAATAAGAGGGTATCAGGTGAGTGGGTTCAGCTGAGTGGGCTGGCATTGTCATGGTCCTTGGATCACTTTGTATTCCCATTCCGTTCCCTCAGTCTTGTCTCGGTGTTTTTGGCTTCTGTCTCTGGTCAAGTTTGTGTCTCTAAGTCTGGGTCACTGTGTTCATTACTTCCTGTCTTATTTTGATAGTCTCTTGTCCAGTGTGCATTGTGTTCGGCTTTCCTTCCCCTGTCTCATTAGTCTGATTTAGTTCACCTGTGCTTTGTTTTCCCCAGCTGGGTTCTATCTTCCTAATTGCCTTGTGTGTATTTAAATCAGATCAAAGGTTTGTAGAGTGATCCTCACAGTTCTCCTTAACATTTTTATGTATTTTTACATCTCCAAGTGTTCCACCTGTCCAAGCAATCTGTTAATTTAGTGGCAGCCTTATATAGTATTTTAACCTGCTATGAATTAAACTGCACAGTCAGTTTACAGATGTGATCTGATTATGATGCATAACTCTGTGGGCAGGTACCACATGTTTGGACAGGATGTCCACCAGCTCAGACTCTGGCTGCTGATGGAATCTGATGTTACCGTGTTCCAGAAAGATGGTGACTATGGCGACACCTGGAACTATGGCCAGGTGACCCTTAACCTGACATCAGAGGCTATGGTCAGTGACATCACACAGGAAGTCCACAAATCAGTCAGGTGATCAATAAGTGATTCATTGGCATGACCTCTGACCTCTGAAGGTGGTGTTTGAAGCTCTGAAGAAAGGAGGGATGTTGAATGACATTGCTCTGGATGACATCACACTGACCTCTGATGCCTGTGGACCCGCCCCCCCTGAACCCACCAACGTACCACCTCCAACAACCACACCCCCCATACCAGGTGAGAAAAAAATCCCCCCCTCCCCATAGCAAGTATCTTAGATTAGATTAGATTAGATTAGATTAGCAGAACATCGACAGAAGTTGCATATTACAGAGTTAGAATATCAAAAAAAAGGGAATGAGAGAGTGCGAACATTGGCATAGAAATATAGCATATATACACATACACACATATATAAATACAGAATATATAATAGGAATAAATCAGAATACTAGTGAAATATACTCATTGATGAGATGTAGACAGCCAAAGTTTGTTGCACATTTCAACTATTGTATTGTCTATTGCACAGTGAAAAAAACACTACAGCTTAGTTGTCCCCCCCCCCCCCCCCCCCCCTTTATGCATGTTTAGAGCTCTCATAGCCCAGGGAAATAAGTTGTTTGTCACCTCTCGCATTTAATCGCCAATGATGTGAGGGCGATGGGTCTGTAGTTGCTGAGGTGGTGTCTTGGAGATGAGGATGACCTGTTTTAAGGCACGTTGGATCATGCCTTGTGTCAGAGAAAGGTTAAATTTTGTCTGATAATTTGATGATGTCAGTATTTGTCCTTTGTACCAGTCAATGACACACTTGTGATGCTGATACTCTTTAACTCTGCTACCTCTGTTCTCTGATTGGTCCAGCTGACTGTGGAGGCCCGTTTGACCTCTGGGAGCCAAACTCTACGTTCAACACACCAAACTACCCAGAATCCTATGGGAATGGGGCAGAGTGTGAGTAAACCTGTCTGCTTTCAGCCTACTGGTATTTACACATGATCACTGGTTTCACTTGAGAATGTGTGATGTTTTTACCTGACAGCAGGTTGTAATTACTCATAATGCTGTTCTGTTGCAGGTCTGTGGACTCTGCATGCTTTGGAAGGTCACAATATTCAGCTCCACTTCCTGGACTTTGATATTGAAGCATCCAGTGATATGGTGGAAGTGCGGGATGGGGCGGGGTCTAACTCCACCTTACTGGGTGAGGTTGTGTTTTACCCACAATCCTCTGCAGCTTTATCCTCACCAGAAGACGTCCAAGTGAATTTTACGGTGACCCAAGTGATAACTTCTCTCTTTTTGTCTTTCCCAGCTGTCCTCACAGGAAATGGCCCCACCCATGACTTGTTCTCAACAGCCAATCAAGTTACAGTGTGGTTCTATACAGACAGTTCAGTTTCTGGGAAAGGATTCAGAGCCAACTTCACCTCTGGGGTCAACCTGGGGTCACCAGGTGAGCTCATCACACGTGAAGAGACACAGTAAAGATGTACTGATTGATTACTGACAGGTCATGTGACGTGTGAACAGCTCCGTGTGCTGATGGTCAGTTCCAGTGTCAGACAGGAAGTTGCATCCATGGTAACAATCAGTGTGATGGTGTGGTCGACTGTCCCGACGGCTCTGATGAAGCCAAATGTGGTAAATCACTCATAATCAATACTGATAATAAATACACAGTATCAGGTCATATTGATTTCATGCTGCCTCCAAAGTGTGTGAATCAAAACAGAATCTAATAATCTGTAAATATTTTATATAATTTAATGTCAGTAGGAGTTTTTTGTGTTTGTGGATTGGTGTTGGAGGGTGTTGGTGGATGAGATCATCGACTCAGAACAGATGTCCACTGAAGACAGTGACAAGGAAGTTCTCTAACATCTTCTTAAATTAGTCACGTGACCTCAGTTTGTCCACAGCACCTGTTCTGCTTCAGGTTTTAAGAAATTTGTGTATCAGTTATGTTGCAGGTAAATGGTTCCAGTCGGCTCCAGGTTCAAATTGTCTCCTCTCTGTTCACGGTGTGCACTGACACCTGGAATTCTCAACTGTCTAACTTCACCTGTCAGTACCTTGGATACAGGTAACTACTTCTCTCTGGATGCTTGAGGACTTTAGTCAAACTGTTTGAGTGTTAAACACAGTTTGACTTTTAAATACAGAAATCCTGGAAACTTCGAAGAACAGCTAATTTTTTCTTACATCTGTCTGACAGGTGAGCCTGATTGTTCCAGCTGGACTGAAGGTTCCAACAGAAACAGGAAATGTTGAAGAGACGCGTAGACTCAGATCTGGTATTTGTTCCCTGCAGGTCCGGGGAGGCCTCGTTCCTGCAGGCTCGGCCACAAGACTCGCCATTTGCTCTCATCACAATCAGCAGTGATGGGACACTGAAAACCAACATCAGGTACCAGAACCAAACCAGAACTAGAACCAGAAACAATAATAATAATAATAATACATTTTATTTGAGGGTGCCTTTCAGAAACCCAAGGTCACCTTACAAAAGAAAAAATAAAAGGGGCAATAGTTATTAAAATACATAAGTTAAAATTGCAAAACAAAGCTTGACAACAGATAAACAGATAGTTATGCTGCAATAGACGTAGGCTGCCGGGGATTCCCATGATGCATTGAGTTTTTCCCTTCCAGTCACCTTTCTCACTCACTATGTGTTAATAGACCTCTCTGCATCAAATCATATCTGTTATTAATCTCTGTCTCTCTTCCACAGCATGTCTTTCATCCTGTTTTCCTTCTTTCACCCCAACCGGTCGCAGCAGATGGCCGCCCCTCCCTGAGCCTGGTTCTGCCGGAGGTTTCTTCCTGTTAAAAGGGAGTTTTTCCTTCCCACTGTCGCCAAAGTGCTTGCTCATAGGGGGTCATATGATTGTTGGGTTTTTCTCTGTATTTATTATTGTGCTATCTACTGTACAATATAAAGCGCCTTGAGGCGACTTTTGTTGTGATTTGGCGCTATATAAATAAAATTGAATTGAATTGAATTGAATTGAATAGAATCAGCACTAAAGTGAATAAGCCAGTTTGAACAGATGTGTTTTGAACTGTAAATATGGAAGAGAGTCTATATTTCTTATGGCTGGAGGAAGAGAGTTCCAGAGCTGAGGAGCAGAGTGACAGAAGGCTCTGTTCCACATAGTGGTAAGACAAGCAGAAGGAACAACAAGATGAATGGCAGATGAGGATCTGAGAGGGGAGGAAACAGTGGTCATATGGAGCAGATCACACAGATAGGAAGGAGCAGATTTATGGATACACTTGTACGTGAGAAGTAAGATTTTAAAGTTAATCCTGGCTTTTATGGGCAACCAGTGAAGCTGCTGAAGAACTGGGGTAATATGAGCTCTTGACGGAGTACAAGTTATGACCTGAGCTGCGGAGTTTTGAAGAAGTTGGAGTTTATGGAGGGACTTATTGGGGAGACCAAATAAGAGGGAACTGCAGTAATCAGTCCGGGAAGTAATAAGACTATGGACAAAGATGGCAGCAGCATGGGGAGGAAGGAAGGGGCGGAGTCGGTTAATATTACATACATGGAAGTATGCAGGGTTATGTAATTAACGTGAGACTGGAATGAGAGAGTATTATCAAGTATGACACCCAAACTCTTTACCTGAGGAGAGGGAAGGGTAGGAGAATTTTCGATGTTAATGGAGAAACTGTGAGATTTGGTTAAGATAGAGGCTGTACCAACGAGTAAAACTTCTGTTTTATTACTGTTAAGTTTGAGAAAACTGGAGGAGAACCAGGATCTAATCTCGATAAGACAGTTTGAGAGGGAGGTAGGTGGGAGGGATGAATTGGGTTTAGAAGAAATGTAGAGCTGGGTGTCATCAGCATAACAATGAAAACTGATATTATATTTTTGGAATATATGACTAGGAGGGAGCATGTAGATAATTAATAAAAGAGACCCTAATACTGAACCCTGGGGCACACCAGCAGAAACAGGATAGAGACATGAAGAGTGTGATTTAAGTTGGATAAACTGAGTGCGGTCTGAGAGATATGAGGTGAACCAGGTTTGACTAATGCCAATGGATGCTAACCAGTTCAGAAGGATATTGTGGGAAATGGTATCAAACGCCACACTTAGATTGGGGAAAAATGAGGATGGATAGGAGACCAGAATCAGCTGCCATCAGAAGGTGATAGGTAATCGTTAACAAAGCAGTGTCTGTGCTATGATTGGGGCGGAAACCAGACTGAAATTGTTCATAGAGATTATGGTCATTGAGATGTAAGTGAAGCTGGGGGGGCGACAACTTTTTCAAGAAGCAGATATGATATGATATGATGTACAGGGACTCTGCTCCTTTTCCCTAACCTCTGACCTCACAAAACACGGTCTTGGGTCAGGTCTTCTTCATGACCTTCTTTGTGGATGTTAATGCTTGTTGTGTTGTTACAGTGAAACTTGCCACAGAGAGGAAGTGATGTCACTGGCCTGTAATAACCAGCGTGAGTACTCTCAGAAACGCAGACGTGTTTCAGGCTCAGTGAATGTATTTTTATGTATGAAATGAAACATGTGTTTCAGCATGTGGAGTCCGTCAGGTCACAAATGTCTCAAGGGAGGCAGACCAATCAGAACACGGGACACCTGGTGATGAAGGTGAGAGCATGAATGACCTGAACCCAGATGATCCTGATCCTGTTTCAGCCTGACTGTAGTCACATTTTCTTGTGCTAACCGTCAGGTGCTGGCCGAGTGGTGGGCGGGGTTAATGCTGAGGAGGGTGCATGGCCATGGATAGTGTCTCTTCTTTGGAGGGGACATCATGCCTGCGGAGCATCAGTGATTGGCAGTGACTGGCTGCTGACTGCGGCTCACTGCGTTTATGGGTGAGAGGGTCATAGCTGCAGCCTGCAGGGGGCGCTAACAAGTGTTAATGTTGATGTTGGACATGAAGACATAGGTACACGTCTGTCTCTGCAGGAAGAACGTTGACCTCCAATCATGGTCGGCGGTTCTCGGTCTTCACGCTCAGAATGATCAAACCTCAGAGGCTGTTCAGACCAGACAAGTCGATCGCATCGTCTTCAACGAGCAGTACAACAGACGGACCAAACAGGCCGACATCGCCATGATGCATCTGCAGCAGCCAATCAACTTCACCCGTCAGTAACGGCACGGAAACACAGGTATGGGTGGAGGCAGGCTGCAGGGCGCTGATAAATGTGTGTGTGTGTTTCAGAGTGGGTCCAGCCGGTGTGTTTACCACCTGAAGGTCAGAATTTCACAGCAGGAAGAAAATGTTTCATCGCTGGCTGGGGACGAGACACTGACGGTAACCTAGCACCATGCTGCAAAACCTTTGACCTCCACAGTCTCGTCCTGTACAGGTCCACCTGTTCTCTATCATAAAGTTCATTACCAATGAACTTCTTCATAACACCTGTACGAAGGGAGGATGCTTTTATAACTTGCGTGTTTAAGTGAAATTAAGGCTTATTATTATGATTACCTTTTTGGTTGGCGCTGTCACTTGATGTTCGCTCTCTCTGCGGTAGAGTATCACTTCCTGTTCGTGTTCCAACCAGTGGCATGTCTAGAAAATTTTTGTTGGGGGGGCCAGGTAGGGGCACAGATTTGGAGAAGGGTGGCAGATGTAATTGGCAGATAATGTTAAAAAAAAAATCTACCAACCGTTAACCATAATTCAATAACCCTATAAACCTAATAACCGAATGCGCTTTTAACTCTTATTAGAATGAGATTTTAACCACTACAGTGCAAAGTTTTTAGATACTCCGTTGCTAAAGTACAAGAGATGTTCTCAGAACAGGAGCCTTGAGAACCAGAACTGCACATCCCTGCATTAAACATGGCACAGCCATTTCATGGGCTGATTTACACTCTATTCATAACATGGAGCTGGCAGATAGGATAAGTAATGAGAGAAATTAGCTAGACCGCACAGTTTAGTGTAAGTGCTGCCTTATGGTAAACTTTGGTAATATTGATGTATAAAGAACAACACTGGCTGATGATGAAATATAGTCAGCTGGCATGGTGACACTGCCAGTATTAACCTCCAACCAAATATGCAGCTCCATACAGCAATGTTACGACTTGGATTATATCTTATAACTCATAACTCTTATGCTAGCTCCCCCCAGTAGCCTACTGTCTGAAATTTTCGACGGTTGCAATAATTCTTGAAGTGTTATTTTTTCCTTGGTATTCTAATTTCACGAAGTTTACTAAACTCAACAAACTTAATATTACTTACCGGGACATTTATTCTCTCCTCATTTTCTTTTGCCGAAAAATTTTTGTCCTGCGGTGCTGTCTTTCGTGCTTGGCTCTCCTTCCTTTGCTAACATGATGCTCATAGTGCAGAAGCCGATGCTGGATTCACTTACACTCGGATATCTGAGCTTCACTGTGAAAACATAATCGTACATTTGATATTTGATTGAATTTTATTGTTTTAGCTTCGGGGTGGCACCTGGGGTGGTCAGTCTGGTTGGGGGGGAGTGCCCCCCCAAGCCACCCCGCTGGACACGCCACTGGTTCCAACACACAGTGGTGTTTTTGTGTAGCTTATCTGTGTAGCAATTTAATTAAAAACTTACAGATAAATTGTTATTTCATAGCATAATCTTCACGTGCTTCATCTGAAGCACACTCTCTGTGTACTCACTCCCCAATTTATAGCCAAAGTATTCACTCACTGTGTCTCTACTGTTTTGCTAGCTTAGCTTAGCTTGTAGCTGACTCGTTAGCACCATGGCTACTTTACCTATCCCTCCTGCACTTTCCTGCTCATTGTGTCAGATGTTTAGTTACTCCTCGGCCTCCTTTAGCAGTAATGATACCTGTAACAAATGTAGCATATTTGCAGCTCTGGAGGCCAGGATTACTGAATTGGAGACTCGGCTTCGCACCCTTGATACACCCGTAGCTAGCCAGGCCCCTATAGGGCTTTGGAGTTGACGTCATGCCGCAATGCATTGTGGGAGCGCGCCGCCATCTTAGAGGGCCACGAATCAAAACAAACACACTGTGTTGGAAGCAGGACTGCCAGAACCATGCTTAAAATCACCGCAAAAGACAAAGGGCTGTATTGTGACTGATTGCGCCCAGACGCCAAGAGACGGTACTTGGAAAAAATAGCGTGCATCGGTAATGTGGACCCGTATGAAATAAGCCAGTGGAGTGAAAACCCAGACGACCTACCGCTGTTGTCCTATCCTGATACCTTCTCGTACCTTGTCTGTGGAATTAGCGCATACACAGCGAATCAGTTTAGGAATTATAAATCCCTGGAGGCGCACATCTAATTCACAAATGGCTGGGTGCAAGATTTGTCCATTTTTAAGCCTCCACGCTGCGAGTACGTTGACCATATGACCAAGATACAGCCAAAGGTTGCACATAACATTGACTTCTCCTCAGCAGCTGCCCCCAAAACTGCTCTAGATGAAAACATAAACACACCATCTGCAGTGAAAGGCAAAAGGAGCCGTCCGCAAAAAAGGCAAATTCCACTTGCTACTCTGGAGGAGTTGTCACCGATAAGCTACTCCATAAACAGAACATAGTTCTGCTGCATCACACATTAGGATGTTTGTTCTAATTTTCTATGACCTCAGCGTATTGAAAATAAAACTAAAAGCCTATAAAGAGCAATATGAATTTCTTTAGAACTTACCGGAATTAAAATGTCGGGAGCACACCAATAAAAAATGATGGCAGAGAACTCGATATCAGCTCGTCTCACCGCTGCTATCCAAGCCTGACGTCTTCGTTTGGTAACATCAGATATATGAGATCCCTCATGTTGCTTCCAGGAGGGGAAACCTTAAAAAGAGAGCCCATTTTCCAGCTTATTCCCTTCCCTTGCGATCTAACATTGCAACCGACAACACAGCAATTACGAGCCATAGCTAATGTTTCCGTGTGCTTTTGCTCCTGTAGCCCTTTGTTTGGCCTACTAAGATGGCGGCTCAGCCAAAAAATCGTGACCACACCCCCTCCCGTGACATCACGCTCCAAAGCCCTATAGCTGGTGTAACCGAAGGTAGCGTACAAACTCTGGTAATTGGTGATTCTGTTCTTAGACGTGAAGCTAGAGACACCAGCAACCATAGTCAATTGTCTTCCAGGGGCCAGAGCAGGCGACATTGAGGGAAATTTAAAACTGCTGGCTAAGGGTAAACGTAAATTCAGTAAAATTATAATTCTTATAATTCTTTGCCAAAACAATGTCGGACTCTGTAGTTGTCCCCTCCCCAATCAGATCAGGAGTGACATGTTTAGCCGCATGTTCTCCTTAAATTGCTGGCTGACTGAGTGGTGTCCAAAAACGATGTGGGCTTCGAGTTATGATACTGGATTGGGATGTATAATGCTTCCACATCAGCAGCACAAACTCTGCTTTACTCAGATTCATGTGTTTGTTAACAGTCCGAATGGCCCAGGGGAAGAAGCTGTTAGTGAGTCTGGAGGGACATGAGCTGATTGACCTGAGGCAGGTCAGAGGGCGGCGGGTCAAAAAGGTGGTGGGTGGAGTGAAAGGGGTCACCTGTGAACTAAATGTTATTATAGGAGATAAGGATTAGTCTTATAGTATAGTGAAAGCAGGTTGACACAGCAAAATGGTGCTAGCGTTAACACAAGCAACAGGAGCTGGAGGAGTTTAACCTGCAGCAGCTAAGATTGAAGCAATGGATGTTACTGACGAGCAGGTGATGTCATGCTCCCGTTCAGTCTGTGGATGCTGACTTATAACGAAGCTAGCAGCTGATAAGTTAGCACACTACCCTCTTGTACAAATATGTCCGCTTCCTGACGCAAAAAAACAAAACAAAATGGTGGAACTGTTGCACTTTACAAACCACTGGATGACATCACTGCAGTCATATTTATTGTAGCGTTCATGTTAGCAGTCACTCTCACTTCCTATATCTCTCTGTCAGGTTCTCTCCCCAATGTTCTCCAGGAAGCCAAGATTCCACTGGTGGATCAGAATCTGTGTCAGCAGCAGTTACCGGAGTACACCATCACCTCCAGCATGCTCTGCGCCGGATACCCAGAGGGAGGGGTCGACTCCTGTCAGGTAACCTCTCACCTGGACTCCAGACATCCACCATAACACAGATGGGGTAATGCTAAAGTCTGGGCACAAAAAGATCAGAGCTTAAAGTCTTAGGCCTAAATCTTCAGCTTATTCAAAGCTAGGAAAGTGTTCTAGATCCTCTGACTCCAACAACAGCCTGAACATTCAACTGAATGTCACAGAGCAGGAGAAGTTGTAAAAACTTTAAAATGAGTTTTCATCACCTCAGTAAACAGATGGAGACAGACAAGGAAGGTGGAGGGCTGTTAGACAGGTGAGAAGAACCTCTGAGGTGAACCAGCTAAAAGAATGAAGTTTTTTCCCTCAGAGGTCCTGAACTAAACATCATCAATTTTCATCAATGATGGACTATGAACCTACCAGAACTCAGAGCCTTTATCAGGAAGAACCAACCGGAGCCCTCCAAACAGACCCTGAATGACTCTCAGCTCACTGAGTCACTCAAACTCATGCAAAAAAAACCTTCCTACAACATCAAAGAAATGTTTCATTATCCAGCTCATGCAGATGTTCACACACACTCTCACCCACACTATCCACCCGTATGGTGCTTACTCTGTGCTGGGCTGAGTTGGAAACCCTTAAACAACCACCCCATGTCATCAGGCTACTGTACACCGAAGAAGGACACCATTCATATCTGAACAACACACTCTGCATGTCACCTCCTCAGCTCTTCTTTAGACTGCATGGACAGATGAAGGTACATCTGCAGCGTCTGAACTCAACTGCAGTACTTTATGCAGAAGTGCCGCAGCATTCACTTCAGTTTATATAGTTCAGTCTTTGGAGGACCAGGAAACCTATGACCCCTGTTTCAATCCAGGGGGTCAATGTGGTTATGGTGGAGGACTATAAATACCTCAGAGCAAACATAGATAATAAACTGTACTGGGTTTAAAACACCACTGCACTATACAGGAAGGCCCAGAGTCTCTGAGGTCCTTCAACATCTGTCGGACAATGCTCAGGATTTTCTATGAGTCTGTTGTGGCCAGTGCTATCTTCTCTGCTGTTGCATGCTGGGGCAGCAAGTTGGGGGTCACCGATGCCAACAGGCTCAATAAACTGATCACAAACCCAGTAATGTTGTGGGGCTGGACTCCCTGAGGGTGGTGTCTAAGAGGCGGATGTTGTCCAAGATAAGGACAATGCTGGACCTCCCACCCACTCCATGAGATGCTGGGCACTCACAGGAGCACACTCAGTGGGAGACTGAGATTACCCATAATACACCACTGAATGACGCAGGAAATCATTCCTGCCTGTGGCTGTACAACTCCTCCATCTAATGCACAGCACACAGTGCAGTAGTTACAACATCACTATCTGCACACGCTCTACATTAAAATAACAACGTTTTACAGGTTAGAGTCAAATGTCAGTCACACAGTAGTATTCTGGATATTTATAATTGAGTTATTTGTATATATTAGAGCTCTTTCTTATATTTTGTAACTTTATAACATATTGTATTATATAATAATAATAATAATAATAATACATTTTATTTGAAAGCCCCTTTCAAAACACTCAAGGTCGCTGTACACAGTAGATATAATTAGTTCAGCCTGTTACTCTTATCGTCAAGAAGCAGACTGTAAAGCAGGCATGTCCAAAGTCCGGCCCGCGGGCCAATTGCGGCCCGCGGTCCAGTTTTAATTGGCCCGCAAGTAATTTTATAAATAGAATAGAAAATGGCCCGCGCTTCAACTTTTGCTTGAGTTTATTGCACTTCTTAGTTTTAACACCAGGGGGAGCTGCTGTTGATCAAGGCAGTTGCTCCACCAAAAAGTACAATCACAGAAGAAATTTACCCCAAGTTACTAAACATGGCAGAACCAAAGAAGCTAAAGGTCGAAAGTGAGTGCAGAAAATTTCAGACAAGGTGGGAGAGTGAATATTTCTTCAAAGAATTAAAGGGGACGTGTGTCTGTTTGATCTGCACTGAAACTGTGGCAGTTATAAAAGAGTATAATGTACGACGTCATTATGAAATCAAACATCAGGCCTATGCATCCTACACTGGTGCTGAGCGAGAGCAGAAATTAAAGCAAAGGGTAGCTATCCTGCAGTGTCAGCAACAGTATTTTTTTCGTGCTCAAATTGTCCAGGAAAAGGCTCCAATAGCAGCTATGAGGTCGCCCAACTCATCGCAAGACATGGCAAGCCTTTTTCAGATGGAGACCTCATAAAACGCTGCCTCGTTAAAGTCACCGAAATAATGTGCCCGGAAAAAGTGCAGGACTTCAACAACGTCAGCATGTCAAGAAATCCAGTTGTGCGACGCACTGAAGACTCGTCAGCCAACATTAAACTGCAACTCTCTGATAAAGCTGTGCTTTTGATTTTTACTCCATCGCATGCGATCCGAGCACTGATGCCACAGACGCCGCACAGCTGCTATTTTTTTGCAGGGAGTGGATGAGAGCACGAGCGCTTTAGGTGAGTAAAAATGTATTCCACAGTACCCGTGTGTTAATGTGCAGGTACACATGCTTCAAATATCAATAATGCGCATCAATTCTGTCACTACCCTGCTTTTGCGCACCACTTTCTTATATGCGTTTTTCTTGTTAACACACAGAGTACACACCGCTGTGCACAGCGCACGCACACGCGAAGTCAGCTGATCTCATCTGATGCAGATCTGCTCCTTGATCAAGTGACATTTGTCCGGATTTTTGGCACGAGTGGCGTCGGATCAGCACCGCAGCTGGATGGCCCGATTTACATACCCTACATACTAAAATTATATGGACTCATGTTATTAAGTCCAGTTCAGTCTGTTAATGTTGATAATCGTTTCAAACGAACGTTAATAGATGCGTTGCTAAGCCTAATAACGTAAATAACAAACTTGAAATTTACCCGTCCCATTTTCCCCTTTATTGTTTTTTCTCTGTGCTGTAAATCTTCTGTCCAAGAAGAAATCTGCTGCTGTTCTGGGAATGAGCTACCAAAGCTTTTTCTGAATAAATCAATAAAGATCCATTTATGGAAAGCTGTGATGAAGGCAGTTTTGTCTTTAATTATATTCAACAATATAACACATTTGACCACTTTTAAGTGATTTTTAATACAGTAAAGTTAAGGTTATATACCTAATTTCTAGTAAGTGGCCCAGGCCCGCCTATATTTTTATGTATGTGGCCCTCAGCGAAAAAAGTTTGGACACCCCTGCTGTAAAGACATCATTTCGTCAGGTATTAATAAAGTGTTCAGATTCTGATTCTTTTGCATGTCGTACTGATTAAAGGATGAACCTGTAACATGGATGTAACGCAGACATCAGGTGTGACTCTCAGACTGTGCTCTGAGTGCTGATGGGTCTGTAAGCTGCAGGTGAATAAAGTTTCTGTGTTTGTGTAAATAAAGTTTAAATGTGGTGTTTTCAGGGCGACTCTGGTGGTCCTCTGATGTGTCTGGATGATGGAAGCTGGACTCTGATTGGTTGGTGTCTCACATACAGACACACACACAGAATATAGATATAAGCCTCACATTAGGTCTGACGGAACGCTGCTCTCTGATTGGTTCCTCACAGGTGTGACCTCATTTGGTGCAGGCTGTGGACTTCCTCAGAAACCCGGAGTCTACGCTAGAGTCTCGGCCTTCACTTCCTGGATCGCTCAAACCCGACGTTCCTCCTCTTCATCACACTTTAAAGATCCACTGTGACCTTCCACGTGTTCCGATTATAAAAGAGTCACATGACACACTAACGGTGTCAGCTGACTAGATGGAAACACATTTCCAAAGAGAAATCAATCAAGTTTGATTGTTTCAAATAAAAATCTGATTAATCAAGTCTATGAAATAAAGATTTTATTCTAAAACTTTCATTATGGTGTAATATCAAAATCTGTCAGCAGGTGGCAGCAGAACACAGTGACCAAAAAGATGCCTTCAGCTCTTTATGTTTATCAGTAACAACAAGAACAGAAATGTGTTGAATGTAGAGAAAATATCAAACCTGTGATTCTAAAATCTCTTCTCTTTTTGTATCAGTCTAAACAAAATAAATGAAATTCAACAAACTGAGTCCTGGTGATGAATGACAATGCATGCTTAGAGCGGAGCCACTCAGTATCTGTCCTGTATTTTGTTGTATTTCTTAGTTTAATAAATTAATCTCCTCTTACATAGAAGCACCCTTTATACACCACAGGAGGTGACTCTGTGGATCTTATTGTGAGGAGAAGCTGATGATTACCACAGACACCTGAACACAGCAGAGAGGAGGCGGATCATTTATGTTTCCTTCCTGCTCCTGTGCCAGCGTCCTCCTCTGTTACTCCGACCCTCTGCACCTCCTCCTGCCTGTTTAAATCAACAGGCAGGATTTAAACACCTTTGTGACACGTGACATTTCTTAGCTTAGCTTCACCCTCAGCTTTGGCTCGCAGGCTGCTCTGTGGCGGAGCACACCTGGACAGGTTGCCACCCTGACACAGGGCTAGCACACAGATAACCATTCACACCTGTGGGCAGTTTACCCTACACAGAGTGAGCGTGGGACCTTTTTGCTGTGAGGCACCACTCTAGGTCATATGGAGGAACAAATATCATTATATAAAGAATAATGATATGATTAAACATTATGAAGAGGGCGGGGCTAATGCCATTGATTTTGATGTTATGAATGGTGTGCTGAAATTGAAATGGTTAAGATCCTTCATTAAGAACAAACATTCCTTTTGGAACGTTATTCCCAATGTGGTTTTGGGTGGGTGGAGCAGACTTTTTGTTGCCCTGTGACTTTGACTGCAGCTCATTACCTGTTAAACTCTTAGCAGGTCCTTCTCTATTAGAAATGAATTTATAAACATAACTTTACTCCTCATAACTTTACTCCAATATGGAAAAGCAGGTATATCTGTCTGTGTAAGAAATCTGTGTACATGGATGAGTGGAGATCCAAAGGGATTTGGGCTGTAAGAGATATTAGGCCCCTTATGTCAAACTGAGTGTTAAAATGATTTATGACCTCAGGAAGTAATAAAGGAAGTAATAAAAATATGATATTCATTAAAAAAAATTATGATATTAATAAAATTATGATATCCATAAAATTATGATATTCAACAAATTATGATATTCATCAAATTATGGTAGTTCATAACTCATTAATTTTTTCCCAAAAAATAAATTATTTGACTATTAAAAATAACTATTTTTATCATCAATAGCATTCTTTAATTTTAAGCCATTAAAAAGCTTTTACTTTTTTTATGCTTAAAAATGCCATCTGGTGGTGGGTCATTGCGTGTGTGCGCGCGTGCGCCTGTGTCTGGGCCCGTGCTCCTGTGTGTGTGTGTGTGTGTGTGTGTGGAAATGTGTTAAACCAGAGTAAAAGTGCTTAGTTAAACTTGTGTTTTTGTAACGTTCAGCATGGCGAGACATACAGGTTGCATGCCTCATTGGAAAACTTTATTTCAATTTCCAAAAGTTGAATCTGTTCATCTGGACGTAGCGTTTTGTGTTTCTCCCACAAAACGCTACGAAACGTTTCGTCACTCATCCAAGTGACTTCTTCAGTCTCAGCTGACTGCAGGTTTCCCCAATCTTATAAACAGTACATTTGCATAATGACTGAAACCAGTCCACTGAAGGAACAATGGGCTGGGAGGTCAGTTCCTTAATCATAAGGAACTGACCTCATAATTTATTTCAATTTATATGCATTTGTTTAATCCGAACAAGGAGATTTAGAATCAAACTGCGATTCGCAAAAAACTCTCGTGACCCCCCCCCAAGCATAAGCGCACCGCGGCTCCCACCCAACCCTTAGGCAAACAAGCAGGAAACCTCCTGAAAAAAACCTCCGTATTGTTATCCAAATACACGCAACAAAAACCCCTAGAATAACTTGTTAGGGACCCCTCTATTCCCAAAACCTTATATTCAAAAACAGGGAATACTCCTGAAAAAAATACTTAGTCTTTTTTCTTCAAACCAGCCCTCTTACTAGCTCCGTCTCAAATTCAGCGCACAGCTTAAGTTCTCCGTCGCTCATACTCACACCGAACCGCAGCCAGTGCACAATTTTTTCCCCTTGTTACTCTCGATGTATCTGCTCCTTAATGATTCCGGCTCTTCGTTCGAAATTTGCGCCGGAGACCAACTCCACCTCTGAGGCGTGCCTAATTTCACCCCGCTGCCAAACATATAACAAGTGGGCAGCTCCCGTTGCACCCCGGTTAGCCAATCGGATACAGCTCCGATTTACCTTCTCAGCGATAGGTGCACTCTCTTGCTCTCGTTCAGGATAAACAATCTAACATTTTCAGCTTAAATTCTTGAAATATGGACAAATTTATTAAACCCCCCAAAATATGACTATCCAGAGTTGGGACCAGGAAGCAGAGTTGCAGTCTTACACGCCTCTCTGCAGCTTCTCTCCTCCTGCTACCCCCCCAAAAACCCATCTCCATAGAGACTGTGTCAGCTCCCAAACAGACAAAAAACAAACTAAAAACCAGCAATAAACAACTTAAACATAAAAAATCACAAAGAAAGAACAATACAGTATCCACATCTGAACCAAAGAGTAAAACAGTGAAATGTGGATTATTAAATATTAGGTCTCTCTCCTCCAAGTCTCTGTTAGTACATGACTTAATAATTGATCAGCAAATCGATTTACTCTGCCTTACAGAAACCTGGTTGCAGCAGGATGAGTATGTTAGTTTAAATGAATCAACACCCCCGAGTCATTCTAACTACCAGAAACCTCGAAGCACAGGCCGAGGGGGCGGTGTGGCAGCAATTTTTCACACCAGCCTATTAATCAACCAAAGACCAAGACAGACTTTTAATTCATTTGAAAGCCTGATGCTTAGCCTCGTCCACCCCAGCTGTAAAACTCAGAAACCAGTCTTACTTGTTATCATCTATCGTCCACCTGGGCCTTATACAGAGTTTCTCTCTGATTTCTCAGACTTTTTATCTGATTTAGTGCTCAGCTCAGATAAAATAATTATTGTGGGTGATTTTACCATCCATGTAGATGCTAAAAATGACAGCCTCAACATGGCATTTAATCTGTTATTAGACTCAATTGGCTTCTCTCAGAATGTAAAAGAACCCACCCACCACTTTAATCACACTCTAGATCTTGTTTTAACATATGGCATAGAAACTGAACATTTAACAGTGTTTCCTGAAAACCCTCTGCTGTCTGATCATTTCCTGATAACATTCACATTTACAATAATTGATTACACAGCAGTGGAGAGTAGACTTTATCACAGTAGATGTCTTTCTGAAAGTGCTGTAACTAAGTTTAAGAATATAATCCACCCACTGTTATCATCTTCAATGCCCTGTACCAACATAGAGCAGAGCAGCTATCTGAACGCTACTCCAACAGAGGTCGATTATCTTGTTAATAATTTTACCTCCTCACTACGTACGACTCTGGATACTGTAGCTCCTGTGAAAACTAAGGCCTCAAATAAGAAGTACCTGACTCCGTGGTATAATTCTCAAACACCTAGCCCAGGGGTCTGCAACCTTTAACACCCAAAGAGCCACTTGGACCCGGTTTCCACGCAAAAGAAAACACTGGGAGCCACAAATACTTTTTGAAATCTAAAATGAAGATAACACTGTATATATTGTTTTTTGTGCTTTGTGTGAACAACTAAAGTAAGTAAGTAAAGTTTATTTATTAAACACTTTTCACAGACAGGCAGTCACAATGCGCTGTACACAAATATTAAAATAAACAATACAATCAATAGACATTATACACAATGTAAAAGATCAAATGTAAATAATGTAAAGAATATAAAATACGTAGATCAACAAAAGGCTTGTTTGAACAGAAAAGTTTTTAACTGCTTTTTAAAAGAATCCACAGAGCAAAAAATCCATGAAGTGCTACGGAGAAAATTACATTTTATTTATGTAATTAACACATTTTGAACTCTTAAAGAAATATAACAAAAGGAAAGACACCCAGCTGAACTAAAATGATCCATGTAGCAAACAAAAACTGTTGTGAGCCGCCACCCTTTTAAAAAGTAATTGGAAAAAAAGCACTATGCCGCTAAAAAAAAATAGATATTTGCAAAATTCTGCCAGGACGCACCTGAGCGGCACCCGCAATCACGCCTCGCCGCCTTAATGTCTGCGCTATCTGTGCTGTTGTGTTGTTGGTGGTGTATGTCGGGCTGTGAGCTGCAAAGCTACAGCCGGCTGTATGCGTACAGCAACCGTGTGTGAAAAGTGGTCAATAAAGAGATACTGAAAAGCATGTTCATGCAAACATCGTCGGGTCTGCCGTGATTTGTTTACAATGAGACTTCTGGTCCTGAACCTCGGTGCACAGCGTCTGCAAATCGGGGCTTTCATCTTTACGCAGGACTGTAAGCTGTCATCTGTGAGGCGTGAGCGGTGTTTGTTTTTAACATAGTTCACGGTGGAGAACAGCTGCCGACATAATGTGGATCCGAAGATCCATAATTGGCCTACCTGGGGTTGAAAGTCTTGATAAATGCATGGCGTTTCGGCGGGTACACCGGCTTCCGCGAGTGTGACGCTTATTTTGAGCGATGAAAAAAATAATAAGATATCATTTTATTTTTATATTTCAAAGTCACAACAATCTTCCAATTTAGAACTACAAGTTTAAAAAAAAAGAACTAAACACAAATAAAATGCACTTCAGCGAATTACTTCTAATTTATTTTCCCAAACCACGTGGAGCCGCAGTACAAGGAGTAAAGAGCCGCATGCGGCTCCGGAGCCGCGGGTTGCCAACCCCTGACCTAGCCTAAAGCAGATAACTCGTAAGCTGGAGAGGAAATGGCGTGTCACAAATTTAGAAGATCATCATTTAGCCCAGAAAAATAGTTTGCTGCTTTATAAGAAAGCCCTCCGCGAAGCCAGAACATCTTACTATTCGTCACTGATTGAAGAAAATAAGAACAACCCCAGGTTTCTCTTCAGCACTGTAGCCAGGCTGACAAACAGTCAGAGCTCTATTGGGCCAACCATCCCTTTAACGTTAACTAGTAATGACTTCATGAACTTCTTCACAAAAAAAATTCTTTCGGAGCTCATCACAGCACAGAAACAGCTTTAGTGAAGGTTACAAATGATCTTCTTATGGCCTCTGACAGTGGACTCATCTCTGTGCTTGTCCTGCTAGACCTCAGTGCTGCGTTCGATACTGTTGACCATAATATCCTATTAGAGCGATTACAACATGCTGTAGGTATTACAGGTGCTGTACTGCAGTGGTTTGTATCATATCTATCTAATAGACTCCAATTTGTGCATGTAAATGGAGAGTCCTCTTCACATACTAAGGTCAATTATGGAGTTCCACAGGGTTCAGTGCTAGGACCAATTCTATTTACATTATACATGCTTCCCTTAGGCAGCATCATTAGAAGACATAGCATACATTTTCATTGCTATGCAGATGACACGCAGGTCTATCTGTCCATGAAGCCAGGTAACACACACCAATTAGTTAAACTGCAGGAATGTCTTAAAGACATAAAGACCTGGATGGCCGCTAACTTTCTGCTCCTTAATTCAGATAAACTGAGGTTATTGTACTTGGCCCTGAAAATCTTAGAAATATGGTATCTAACCAGATTCTTACTCTGGATGGCATTACTTAGGGCATTATTAATATCATATTTTTTATGAATATCATATTTTTATTACTTCCTTTATTACTTCCTGGGGTCATAAATCGTTTTATTGGGGCCATAAATCACTCAGTTTGACATAAGGGGCCTAATATCACTCTCTGCTGTAGCTTAGGGTGACCAACCGTACTCTTTTTCCCGGACATGTCCACTTTGCACGTTCTGTCCGGGGCGTCCGGGGGGATTTTCGAGATTGATAAAAATGTCCAGGTTTTCCTATAGTCCGACAGAGGACCCATGTGTGAGATGTCATCCCCGAACTGCTGTTTTGTGAGCGCTTGACGGACTCACAGCGTGCAGCAACGCGCCTAATGATGTTTAAAAGATCCCAAAGCGCAAGTGCATCTTTTCAGACAAACTGCAAAAGAAATTTCCCTCGTACAGACCATAGCTGGAGTGGCCACCGGTGGGCCGATGGCTTTTTCGTTTTTATGGCCTGATGGGTTTTTGGGTCTTTTTGTAACGGTATAAACAACGAAATGTGGTGGATTGGCCAGATGCTGACCGATGTGTAAAAATAACTCAGTTGCTTGGTGGCGGCTGTGGCGGAGCTTCCACAGAGGCCAGCAGGTGGATGAGGGAAAGGGGAGGCAGGAGGAGGAGAGACCCGAGGCAGCCACCGGTCCGAGTATCAGGTGAACTGAACTTCAGGTAAGAAGTTATGACCTGCAGTCTATCTGGGTCAGATTTAAACCAAGTTTAGGTGGAGTTTATTTTCGTTGTGCTGACTTTTTACAGTCAGTTACAATAACTCGTACTGCGTGCTAGCTAGCATGACGGAGTTTCTATACAGCTGGGTGGGTGCTGTGATGTTACTGATAGTGAACTTTATTTTATTCATAAGGTTAGTTAGTAAAGTTGCTAACCGTCCCCTAAAAAACGGAATCGTCCGATATTCAGAGAAAATATTATGCGTTTCATATTGAGCTGAAAAGGAACAAAGTTTGTCCCGGACTTCAGCTAGAATGGAAAAAAGAAACAAAGCTGGAGTTATTCTGTCGTTACGCTGCAGCTGTTTCTTCTCCTCTCATTCTCCCCCCTCCCTCTCCTGTTGCTACTTCAATCATGAAACTGATCAATGATCAGCTGATCGGCTTTTCTGAAGGAAATCCGCTCTCGCTTGCTTGATCGCCCACTTTGCGCCAGAAAGAGGAAACCAGCGGATGTCGCGCTAAACAACACCAGCACATTTAAAGTTGATCAGCTGTTGTTAGAATTTATTTAATATTAATTTCTAGTATCAGCTGATGTTTGCTGGAGCCACAGCTGTAAAGCTGCTGGTCATGATATCGGTTTGGATATGTGGTGAGAGGGAAACATGCAGATGAAACCAGGAGATGTCCTTACTGAATCATCAGAGCTGAACAGGTGATGGAGAAACAGGTTTACCTTTTAGGTGACACGAATGAGTTGAAGGGAAGTTATGAACTGTTTCTGAGAGCCAAATAACACCAGGATCCTTTTCTAAGTAGCTGTCAGCTGGTAACTGTGCAGGGGCGGGTCTAGCAAAGTTTTGCCAGGGGGCCAGGTAGGGCATTAACAGGGAAAGGGGGGCACAAAGAAATACTTTTCTTTCTTATTCTCATTTAAAATGTCTCGCTTTTAATGAATAATTATCTGAATCTTACACCCAAAGTTTTTATCTGATGTAAAATGTATAGAAATCATACATATACCAACAAGAGAGTGTACATCATTGTCACAACAGTGTTCGTTTTTATTCAAAGGATTTATGGCTATTCCTATAATACCTGGTGGGTCTCTAGTCAAAATGCCCGGGCCCATTTTATGTTTCTTTAAGCAAGTTCTTCTTGACTGAGCCAATCTATCTGAGATGTGGATCATGATTTCCCTTTCTGTTCACACTGTTTGTGCCTATGTTCTCAAATTCTACATTGCCTGTTTTTCTGTTTCCTTTTTTGTTTTGTTTCTTTCTTTTCTTTTTTCTTGTTTTTTATGTTTCATTACCTCTTGTTGTAATGCTCAACCGAATATATTTAGATGCATGAATAAGTAATGGTGTATGGAAGGGTAGATATTTTTATTTGTACAACATAATATCACGTTATTACAATATACATAATTATCATGTTATAACAAAAAACCTTTCACGTTCTTACAATATAAATATTATATTGTACAAACGTGATAATTATGTATATTGTAACAACATGATATTATGTTGTTTAAACATGAAAAGTATATTGTTAGAACAATAAAGTTTTCACATTATAATGTGATAAAGCTCTATTTTTCTTTTGCCTGGGTGGAAGCTCTACGCTTCCGTAATGGTGTCTTATATGTTACAATTGTTATGGAAACTCTTAAATAAAATTGCAACTACCAGGTGAGCGTGTCTTTTGAAGTGAGGTTTATTAAAGAAAAAGGAAAAGAAAAACACTACAGTGGAGAAAAACGTTCAGATCAAACACCAAACAGTTTTTCTGAGGATGGACACCGTCTCACAGTGTGTGTAGAGCATAAGGCCCACTTGTAGGGCACATGTATACAACTAAGTGACATGAGTGCTCTTGCTATGCTAATGTGATATGTGATAAATACAACAGACATGAAATCTGCTTCCACACACTGTTGTTGACAAATAAAGTTCATATAAAAAAAAAAAAGAAAAAAAAAAGAAACTACTCCTCCGGCAGGGAGCGGTACCATTGACTGTAGAAAACATGGACGACGCGACTCCGCCTCCTCCCATTGTGCAAAAATGAAGCCAAAATACCCAGCTTGTGGAGGCTGCCATCTTGCAAATTTGGAGCCAGAGTCTGCGCAGTAGTGACTTGAGGTGGAGCGACTGTGTAACGCTCCCGCCCACACACCCGTTGGACGTGACCGCAAACACGCCCCCCTACACTTTTTACGTAGCCCGGCTGCTCGAGTTTTTTTCCTGGTTTACCGCAGCTGATGACTCCTTTAATTAAGGTACAACCATGTCACTGTTATAAAAAAAGACACACAGCTTATCATCTAAACTTCTAAAATCACTCTGTTGTTAATTAGCCGTAAGATTAGCCGCTAGCATACGCACTGTGTTGGAGGCTTGTTGCTAGCTAGTTAGCGATGCGACACACCTAATGCTCTTAATAGTCTGTGTTATTGAAGGATTCAGCACTTCTTATGTTTGTTTTAATCCATTTTTAGACAGCAATGAGATCATCTGCACACTCTACAGAGGCCCAGAGTTACTGTTAATATCAAAAATATAATGCTGTCCTTTGAGATTTTAACATAAGACTGTGAGTGTAATGGATCTAAAACTGTTTAAATCTTCAGAGCCCTCTACAGCCTGGTAACATGGAGACTTTAAAAACATCAGCAGAACGTTTCAGTAGTGTAGTCTAATTTGTTCTTTTCATTTAATAATAGAGTCCATATTATATCAACAGCTACATTCACCCTGGAGAGAAACTAGTGAGGGAGACCATCAGGACCAAGCTGGGTTTCCTGGGTCCAGAGGTTTGGAGAAACTTCTTCTCTTTCTTCATCACAGCTGTCCTGTGCTAGAAGTTCTGTTGACCCACTGAGAGAGGCATCATTTAAGAAACACCAGGAAGACTGAAGCTCATCGCATTGATCAAGCAGGACTCATGATCTACGTAAAAAGTGTAGGGGGGCGTGTTTGCGGTCATGTCCAGCGGGTGTGTGGGCGGGAGCGTTACACAGTCGCTCCACCTCAAGTCACTACTGCGCAGACTCTGGCTCCAAATTTGCAAGATGGCAGCCTCCACAAGCGGGATATTTTGGCTTCATTTTTGCACAATGGGAGGAGGCGGAGTCGCGTCGTCCATGTTTTCTACAGTCAATGGTCCCAATTCAGGGTATACACGCTTGAAGTACGCATTTTAAGTGCGATTACGTCACCGCCACGCGACGACGGCTGTCCCAATTCAAAGTGCACTTCAAATGCATACTCCAAATGCGCCGTCGATTTCCCCAAATATCAAGCGTGGTCCGGTGCACGCTTCGTGGCCCCATATATCCCACAATCCATAGTGCGGCGGTGGGTGTGGATAATTTTGCCGCAAAATACGGCAGAAGGGAGCGGCCGAAGAGTGAACTATCAAAAGTAAGTACTGAATATGATGTCACTTATTTATGTGCGAATGTTTAAGAACATTAAAACATTACTGTTGGCCACATGTCGGGAAAGTTATGTGACATTAGTGATGTTTGTACTTTCAGCGGTAACTTGGTTTTAAAGCCTCTACTTCTAAATATATATATAGTCGACCTTAATCTTACAGAGAATGTGATGATTTTATGGATAGTTAAAGTCAGTCATATATCCACAAACACAACAAGCTGAAAGTCAGTGATGCTGCTCAGTTTGCAGTCCTGAATATGACGGCACAAGCAGGATTCACTGCACTGTTAATGTTAGCTATGTTATATTGCTGCCTCTGTTCGGTGGTGTGGAGCCAAACGGACTTTAACGTGTGTTTGAACGAGCTGACGGTTCACTCGTTAAGCTGAAAGAAAGATGCTTTAATCACAGGAGTCACACATGTGTCCACTGGACCATCTGGAACTCTTCTTGTTTAGCACTCGTAATAACACAAACACTAAATCCTCCTTCTCTTGTGCTGTTTTGTAGCAGTGTGTACACCTGAGACTGTCACCTGTCTGTCCTGCACTCTCTCTCTCTTTCTTTCTCTCTGATTGTGGAATAAAAGTATGAACATGTATTTATAAGTTACACTTGTGTTTGAATCCTGCAGCTTATCACACATTTGATTTCCATGTGTGACAACTGCAAGTGTCCAGAGTGAGGACAGACTGAGGGACCCACTGCTGCACATCATCTGTGAGGCTTTGCACCCCTGATGATCCACCGGGACAAACTCAGCAGTGTGTGAGGAAGAGGAGGAGGAAGAGCCAGCAGCAGCTGACAGATGGAGAGAATAGACAGACTGTTCCCTGTTTGTGAAGGACTGCTAGGAAAGTTTAAAATAACTAATTGTCTGTCCTGAATCAGTCTTATTAGGTAATGTTCAAATAATGCTATCATCCCAGTGTTTTCAGTGTGGGAGAAAGTACTCAGGGCCTTCAAGTTACACACTATGAAAGGCAGCAACAAGTTTAATATTCAGAAACCTAAAGTATGTATCAGCAGCAGAATGGAGCTAAAAATAAATGTTTGTTTCAGTTCTATGAAGCTTTGAGTATTTTGGATTAGTAGTACTGCTCTGTTTGTTGCATCATATTGCTGTAATTGTTTATATGCTTTATATATTCTGAGCTAAGTTGATCTATAGTGTTACATCATATTCTATAAGGATGTTATGTGTTTGTATACTTTCTGCCCAGTTTGACCCATTTAGCAGAAGTCAGCCTGTTTAAGGCTCTGATATCTATTCTGTATGACTTAAAGCAGTTATGACATGGTCTGATTTTCTCACCCAATAAAGGAATATTTCATATATCAGTCTGATCTTCATTCTATCAGACACAGTTATCACAGCTCGTACATTTTCTTTTTACACATATATATAAGCATTGAGCCAAATGTAACAATGCCAACATATTAAACGAACAATATTTGTCTCTTATATATAATACATCTGTATATACACTGTCAGAGATACTTGTCTTTGAGTGAAGATTTAAGGTGATATATATATATATATCATAATAATCTGACAATACTATGATATTGGCCATATTATATTTACATTACCACAGTGAGATGATTTTAGTCTCACGAACAACATTAGCTAATTGTTATTTACCAATCTTAAAATGACTGTTCAGTACAGAAATGAAGCCCAACTATCATGTTTTACAGTCCTGTGGTCTCAGCCTCAGATACTCAACTAATCAAAGTGATGTCATGACAAAAATGAATGACCAACAAAACATTTTTTCTCCTTCATTTCTGTCAAACAAAGCTGTATGTAACGTTTCTCGCGGTTAGTATCAAGCCAATGAGCGGTACCTACAGGACACTTTAAAATGGAAGCGGAAGCGTTCCTCGTCTAGGAAGTGACGTCAGGGAGCGTGGTCGCGCAGATTCACCGGTGTTTACAGGTGAGACCGAAAAGCAGCTGATTGTAACGTTTCTGTGGTTATCGATCTGCAACGGACCGTCACCTCGATGACGTCAGGCGGAACCGTGATGTTGGATGCGGCTGACACGTGCGTGTAGAGTCCCAGCTGACCGTTAGCTTAGCTGTTAGCATATAGCTTCGTAGTAAACAAACAGAAACCTGACCAGTGTTCAATACCCGCTGATCAGCAGGAAGTGACGCAGACGCGCTGATCCTGCGGTGGCTGATCAGCTGATCACCACAGAAGAAGAGTGAGGCTGAGTAGGAACTGAAGCTGTTAGCTCAGTCACAGCTAGCCGGCTAACACTGGCTCTGTGTGACGTCAAAGGTCAGGCCTCTAATCGGTTAGTTAAATTTTTATTTTATCTCAGAGTTTCGGAATGAGCGGAGGAGGCATACAGAGACACAGCAGGGCCGAGGAGGAAGAGGAGGAGGAGCACGAGGAGGACTTCTATGACTGTCCGGACACGCTGGAGCCTCCTGACCCCACTGCAGGAGGAGAGGAGAGCCAGCAGGATGTTAATTTTAAACACACACAGATTAAACGAGGAGACACAGAGAGGGAGGCAGCAGAAGGACACCAGGGAGAGGAGTGGGGAGACAGACTGAAGGAAGAGGAGGATGAGAAGGAGGTGAAAGCTCTGCTGGAGACAGAGGATGTGAAGCAGGGGGAGGAGGGGGTAGACGGGCTGAAGGAAGAGGAGGAGGTGAAGGAGCAACAAGATGGAGACTCCCTGCGTGACTCTGACTCAGAGCTGAAGGAGGAGGTGGGCCCAGCCGTAGAGTTTGATGATGATTACCTGAGGGAGGTGGAAAAGGAGCTGACCGAGGAGGAGATGGAGGTAACGCTTGCTGATGGGCACCTGCACTTAGAGGCATTTAGGTGTCGGCACACGGTGGTAAATCAGAGTTCTTCTTTTTCAGAGTCGACGGCAGCAGAGCATCAGTCTGAAGGAGGCGGGAAACGCCCACTTTAAGAGGGGAGGTGAGTCTGTGAGATCAGCACTGTGGAGCTCGTCCTGCATACTGCAAGGGGTCAGAGGTCACACTATCAGGGTTTCCCTTACATGGTCAAATGAGCTGCTTCTGACCAATTTAAAAAGGGCAGTATGGATCATGTGACTCATCTCACACAAACATGAACCGCCTAAACCACAGGTGAGAGTCTGTGTGACCTCTGACCCTGAACGACCTCTGACTCCAACCAACAGAATCTGGTGATCTGTGGCGGGAAAATAAATTTTGATTGCAGTGAATGATTTTGTGTCTGAGCGTGCTCAGTGCTGCCGCCTGCGTGTGAGACTTTATCCATGGAACCTGTATCCATGGAAACATGAAAGTTTCCTCTCCCACGGCCTGATGAAGGAGACGTGAAATCAGATCAGGGTGAATGAATGTGATTGGATGAACACATGTTCAGGTATATGCTCTGTGTTTGCAGCTGACTGACAGAGACTTAATCACATGATCACATTCAGTCTGAGCTGCTGGAACAATCAATATTATTTATTACTGTTGCTCATGAGGAAACTGAGCTGTCTTCAGAAATGGTGATATCATACATGTTGATCTGTAACTGTGGTGATCTGGCGGTACAGATGCCAGGTGGGCTCTGGGCTCAGGTGTGTAACGTTTGCTTGTTGTCTCCACAGACTGGGCGGAGGCGGGGCGAAGCTACACGGATGCGCTGTCTGTGTGCCCCGTCTGTTTCAGCAGGGAGCGAGCCGTGCTGTTCTCCAATAGAGCCGCCGCGAGGCTGCACCTGGTAACATGCTAAAAACATGCTAGCTCTATGCCGGTATCGTTGCTAACATGAAGGATGTAGCGCTCTTGGTGTGACGGAAGTCTGGTTCTATGAGTACCTGCTTCACCTCTAACACAGCTTTGTGTTGGTTAGTCCCTTTGTGGCTCCGCACACAGATACACCTCATCCAATCAGGAGGAAGCGTCCTCACGCTGTAAACATCGCTCCTTTCCCTCTGAAACTTGGGTAAATGGTAAATGGACTGATTCTTACATAGCGCTTTTCTACTCTCCCGGAGTACTCAAAGCGCTCTATACAACATGCCTCATTCACACGCACTCATACAAATGGTAAATGGCCTGTATTTATATAGCGCCTTTATGGTCCCTAAGGACCCCAAAGCGCTTTACATACCCAGTCATCCACCCATTCACACACTGGTGATGGCAAGCTACGTTGTAGCCACAGCCACCCTGGGGCGCACTGACAGAGGCGAGGCTGCCGGACACTGGCGCCACCGGGCCCTCTGACCACCACCAGTAGGCAACGGGTGAAGTGTCTTGCCCAAGGACACAACGACCGAGACTGTCCGAGCCGGGGCTCGAACCGGTAACCTTCCGATTACAAGGCGAACTCCAAACTCTTGAGCCACGATCACTTCTAAACACAAGTGCAACTAATAAACATTCACACACATTCACACTCCGATGAACGCATCGGAGGGCAATTTGGGGTTAATATCTTGCCCAAGGATATTTGGCATGCAGACTGGGGAAGCCAGGAATCGAACCACCGACCTTCCAATCAGTAGCTGATCTGCTCTACCGCCTGAGCCACAGCCGCCCCCCTAACGTTTCTACTTTCTGTGTCACTTCCTGTGTGATGCCCTGTGCGTGGGTAAGCTGACACAGCCCCAAATTAGGCCGCTGGACATTTAATGTTGTGACTGCAGTTTGCTCGAGTCACCAGGTTCAGCAGGTGGGCATTTCCTCCTGATTGGCCAATGAGAGCAAAGGTTTGAAGCATGTGCAAAACACTGCATGTTAGCAATGATCAGTTATCAGTAATGCCATTAGCTGGGTGCTAACAGGTTAGCGGCGTACTAACAGTGTGTGTCTCTGTCAGGATCTGAAGGAGCAGGCGATCTCAGACTGCAGCAGAGGTGAGTGATGACATCACACCCCTCCTGGGTAGCACCGGCTGTGTAATGATTATTCATTGTACTGACTGATTGGCTTTGTGGTTCCCATAGCAATAGCGCTGGATCCTGACTACCTGCGGGCGCTGCTGAGGAGGGCGGAGCTTTACGAGCAGACAGAGAAGCTGGACGAGGCTCTGGAGGACTACCAGAAGGTGCTGGAGCGAGACCCAAACAATGTTGCTGCCAGGCAGGCGGCCATGGTGAGTTCACTGACTGTGGGACAAGGCAGAACCAGGCAAGCTCTGTCTAATGTTATAATCTAAAATGTGAGCTAAAAGCCAAAGAAGCTGGAATTCTCCATTTCATTTAATAATAATAATAATAATAATAATGATGATAATAATAATAACTTTATTTATAAAGCACCTTCAAGCAAAGTGCTGTACAACTGTTTGAAAAAAAGGTTTAAAAGTAATACATAGCACTACAGATAGGAGACACAGTACAAGTTAAGAACAGAGAAAAAAGAGAAATTAAGAACAAAATAAAAAGAAGAAAACATTTAAAACCTCAAAGCCATAGAGTTAAGACATGTAGGATAAGGTAAACAAGTGTGTCTTCAGCTTAGCTTTAAAAACCTCGACAGAGCATGCCTGCCTAATATCTTGAGGGAGGTTATTCCATAAAACCGGGGCACGAAAAGAAAAAGCACGCTCTCCAATTTTCTTTTTCCTGGCTTTAGGAACTTTTAAAAGACCAGAGTCCTGAGATCGGAGAGCACGGGATGGAATATACCGGTGTAAAAGGTCAGAGAGATACGAAGGTGCTAATCCATTTAAAGCCTTGTAAGTGAGCAACAGGACTTTAAAATCAGCTCGAACCGGACAAGGTAGCCAATGAAGAGAGTATAAAACAGGGCTAATATATTCGAATTTTCCAGTTCATGTTAAAATACGAGCAGCTGCGTTTTGCACCATCTGTAGACCTTTAAAACTTTTCTTTGGTAGCCCTGAGAAAAGAGCATTACAGTAATCAATGCGTGAGGACACAAATGCATGAACAAGAATCTCTGCAGTATCGTTTGACAAAACGTGTCTAATTCTAGCTATGTTCCTCAAGTGATAAAAGGCGGTTTTTGTTATTTCTTTTATATGAGACTCAAAAGAGAGCACCGTGTCAAACCACACGCCCAAATTTTTTACTTTGTCTCTACAAGTTATGACCCTATCATCAATTCTCAGGGTAAAATTTTGGGACGAGTGCTGAAATTTAGGCGGTCCAATGACCATCAACTCTGTTTTATCAGTATTTAAGCACAGGAAATTATCCGATAACCAGCCCTTAATTGCTGATAGACAAGATTCCAATTTAGAGATTTCAGTACAGTTTCCAATTATTAGAGGAACATAGAGCTGCAGGTCGTCAGCATAACAATGAAAGGTTACTTTAAAAGAACGTAAAAGAGCACCAAGAGGCGACAGATACATAGAGAACAGCAGTGGTCCAAGCACAGAGCCCTGAGGGACCCCATGCCTCACCACACAGGTCTCAGAAAGAACATTATTAAAATTAACAGTCTGAGACCTCCCAGACAGGTAAGATCTCAGCCATGATAAAACATTCCCTGTAATTCCAATAAAATGTTCAAGCCTATCCAATAAAATGCCGTGATCAACAGTGTCAAATGCGGCACTTAGGTCCAGTAGTAATAAGACTGAAGTGCGATCATTGTCTGCATGTACCAGCAGGTCATTCACCACTTTTAGTAAAGCTGTCTCTGTGGAGTGATTTGGTCTAAAAGCAGACTGAAATGGTTCAAACAGATTGCTTGTTGACAAATGCTCAGTGAGCTGCTTAAAAACCACTTTTTCAAAGACTTTAGACAAGAAAGACAGATGTGAGATGGGTCTATAGTTTGCAACCATGTCAACATCTAGTCCAGGCTTTTTCAAGATCGGCACTACCACAGCTGATTTATAACATTCAGGGAAGACTCCAGTCATCAATGAAATATTTAAAAGAAACAGAATGTAGGGTCCTAATGCTGACCACAGTTCTTTTATAGCCCAGGCTGGTAAAGGATCCAATGAACAGGTTGTACTACGAGCTGCTTTTACAACCTTGGTTAATTCAGACAGAGAAATGACCTTAAAATCAGAGAACAGTTTATCAGCAGCAACAGGCAAGACATCTGAGTAGTCTGACAAACTACCTGAGGAAGGAATAATCTGATTCCTAAGTGTGTCCGCCCTATCACTGAAAAACACAAGAAAATCATGAGCCATCAAGTTAGAACAGCAGAGAGTTGACTTGCTCTCTGTAAGTTGTGATACTGTGTTAAATAATAGTTTTGAATTATGTTTATGACTCATGATAAGATTTGAGAAGTAATTTGCTTTCGCTGTCGACATCGCTGATTGGAAAGAAGTCAGGGAGTCCTTCCAAGCCCGAAGAAATACTTCTAATCTGGAAGATCTCCAGTGACGCTCTGCCTTTCTACAATTTCTCCTTAGATTCAAGAGCTCCTCGTTTAGCCAAGGCATAGGGTTCTTTTTTTGACATTTTAGCTTCTTCACGGGAGCGACAGAATCCAGTAGCTCAAGAAGTGTATTATTTAAGTTCACAGTCAAAGAGTCCACACATAACCCCTGGGTAAAAATGGGGTCCAACACCTCAGGTAGATGTAGTTTAACTCCAAGCAATGCCTCAGGGCTAATAAAACGAGATGATCTGAGGGGCAGTTTTCCCCTCTCAAAAGCTGGAGATTTAGGGATTAGAATATCAAATAAAATTGCTGAGTGGTCTAAAATAGGTAGAAGACAGTTTTCAGTCATCGATATATTCAGTCCATAACCTAAGACAAGATCTAGGGTGTGGCCCATACGTGTTGGCCCAGACATCAGTTGTGTAAAATTCAAGGAGTCAATTATATTTAAGAAATCTTTGACCAGGGGTTTATCCTCACAGCACAAATGGATATTAAAGTCCCCCACTATAAGAATCCTTTCATAGTGAACAATAAAACATGTCAAGAAGTCTGAGAATTCCGAGATAAACAAATCATTATATTTAGGTGGACGATAGATGACTATAATTAGAACCACAGGACAGTTTAAGATCAGGAGTTGGGACTCAAATGAGGTAAAAACACCAGGACTTTGTATCTGTTTGCATTTAAAACAGCTTTTGATGATAGAGGCTACCCCGCCTCCCCTCCCAGACAGCCTGGGGGAGCTGAAAAAGCTGGCATCAGTGGGGCACAGATCCAACAAGGGTGCCACTTCCCCAACGCGCAGCCATGTCTCGGTTAGGAGCATGATATCCAATTTATACGTATCGAAAAAGTCTCGAAGAACATGAGTTTTATTTGATACCGATCTTGTGTTTAAGAGAGCTAAATTAATTCTCTGTCCATCTGTGGTGGCAGGCAGCAGTTGTAGATTATTTATATTCACTCCACCTTCCCTCGCATCCCGTCGGCGTAGCGGCCAATAAAGCAGCATCCGGTGAGCATGCTCCGATGACGTCGGGTAAACAGGAAGAAGGCAACGCTGTTTGAGGCCAGAGTAAGGTCCTAAACAGCGAGGGTCGCCGATGGTGAAAGCCCACCGCATGCGAGCTCTAACCCGAACACGCTTCCCAGAGCGCGTTCCACGCCTACGTCCATTTATCCAGCGCTTTCGCTTCGAAGGAGTCCAAGGGGGATCGCAGCGGTGCAGTTCCTCCGGTATCGACACCAGCGGTGGCGGGAGTCCTCCACATTGCTCGTTAATGCTGGGAAACTTCGGTAGTGAGTCACGGATGTTAAGCAGCATCTGTCGCTCATAAACCAACAAAGAGTGGGTTTTTAAAACTAGCAGGGACACCACTAAGAGCATAAATAAGAAACATATCGGGACCGGGAGACGGCGTGCCGTGACACTCGGCGCCATCTTGCAAACTGTTACCAGTTTGCCTCATGTGTAATTCATGAGTCTTTAAGCTACAATGCCAGTTAACGTTACCGGAGTTTTAGAAACAGGAAGTGAACCCGGCTGATGGAGTACTGTGTAGGTGAAATCATGATGAATGTAAATTCACTGAAAAGCTCTCAAACTAAGGACGTCTGTGGGCTGTTACAGTTTGTCTGTCTTGTAGGCAGGTCACCATGGTAACCACTGTGGTGTGTTCATGACGGCGCCAGGTCAGAGTGTTCTCAAAGCCCTGCTGAGGTCACTTCTCTGTAGAAGAAGAGCACTCGTGTTGGTGCTGATCTTATAGACTTACTGTGGTGATTAACACCTTAACTCTTACATGTGAAGGGTCCCCGGTTTGATGCTGGGAGAACACACAGACTCCGGGCAGGCCTGAGACCATGTGAGTGCTGTCAGGAAGTGAAATCAAACACCTGCTGTGAGGGGGAACAGCTGGAATCACCTGCACCATCTGTTTGACACCATCAGTCATCGTCTAACTCAGCTTGTTTTTATGAGGATGCTCCTCTGTGGATTCAGTCGTGTTTAGAAAGAATCGTGTACGTATGTATGGCATCACATCGCCTCACCTGTTCTGCAGGCTCCCGCCCGCTGTAACCACGCCTTACATAAACCGCCTCCCTGCTGTGTGTCCGTGGATGTAAACGACACTCGGACAGCATCCTGAATTCTCAGAGGCGCTGACGCAGTTCGAGGAAAGGCTCACTACATCGCGGCTTTTATTTAACACTAAAACCTGACTGATGTTACACGAAAAGATATTCCTGCAGGGGGCGGAGCTTCACTTTGGACTCTTCTGTTATTGTTAAATTAACACGCAGCATCCGGTCCTGCACTGAGTTTCACTCACAGGTGAAATAAAGCAGAATTTAAACAAATCATGCCTTCACGTCACCTCCTCTGATCCTTTTCATCAAAGACTGTGAGGTTGCACCTTCACCCCTAGAGGGGGCTGTTAGATTACTCGTCAGGTGATCCACATGTCTGCTCAATTCAGTTCAGTTGTACTTAGACAGCTTAAACAGCTCCACAGTCACCTCGAGGTGCTTTAAATTGTCAGGTAAAGACCCTGCAGTAATACAGAACCATCATATGAAGTTGAAAACTTTAGACCAATATCTAAGCTGCCATTTTTATCTAAAGTCTTGGAAAAAGTAGTATATAACCAATTGATCCCGTACTTGAATGCACAAAATGTTCAAGAGATTTTCCAATCTGGTTTTAAAGCAATGCTTTAAAGCAATAGCACTGAATCAGCACTTTTAAAAATTTTTAATGATATATTTTTATCATGTGATTCTGGTGAAAGTGTCATTCTTATTTTACTCGATTTAACTGCTGCATTTGACACTGTAGACCCTGAAATTTTATTCTTGCGTTTGGAGCAGTGTGTCGGTATAACAGGTGTGGCTCTGAAATGGTTCAGGTCTTACTTAACAAATCAAACCTTTTCAGTTCGCTTAGGAAACTGTGAGTCCTCCCGTGCTCCGTTGTCTCATGGAGTACCACAGGGTTCCATTCTCGGCCCTATCCTGTTTTCGCTTTATTTACTTCCCTTGGGCTCAAGTTTTAGGAGACACGGACTCTCTTTTCATTGTTATGCAGATGACTGCCAGATTTATGTTCCTCTTAAAGAGAAAGATGGGTTGTCTGTAAATCGCTTGCAAACATGTCTGGAGGACGTCAAGTCATGGTTAGCGCTAAACTTTCTTTGTTTTAATGATTCTAAAACTGAAGTAATGGTGTTCAGACCTGCCTCCACTGGTGTTCCGTGTGTTGATTTTCAATCCCTGAAATCATTTTGTAAACCAGAGATTGTAAATCTGAATTTAAGCTTGAAAGCCAGATCGGGTCGCTTGTAAGGTCTAGTTTCTTTCATCTGAGGCAGCTGGCCAAACTTAAGCACTTTCTTGCGCGACAGCAATTTGAAACAGTAATCCACGACTTTGTAACCGTTCGGCTGGATTACTGTAATTCTCTTTATTATGGGGTGAGTCAATCTTCTTTTTTATCGACTGCAGCTAGTTCAGAATGCTGCTGCACATCTTTTAACTGGCACTCGTAGATGCGAGCATATCACCCCAGTTTTATATTCACTTCATTGGCTGCCCGTGCATTTTAGGATCATTTTAAGCTGCTTTTATTTGTTTTTAAATGTTTGTCCAATGCTGCCCCTCTGTACCTCTCTGAGTTTCTTCATCTATACATACCTTCCCGGTCCCTCGAGTCGGCAGACCAGCTCCTCCTGAGTGTGCCCAGGACTAATCGTAAGCTCAGAGGGGATCGGGCGTTTGCTGTGGCAGCACCAAAATTGTGGAATGAGTTGCCTTTACATGTTAGACAGGCACCTTCCTTATCTGTTTTTAAATCACGTCTTAAAACATATTTATTTACCTTGGCTTTCAGCACAGCAGGACTTGTTGATCTCTCTTAATATGTTTCTTATTAATTATATTATTTTTAATTTTAAGATATTCCATATGTAATTTAAACTGTTTTCTCTTTGTTTTATATTTGTAGCACTTGGCCAACATTGTTGGCTGTAAAGTGCGTTATAAATAATGATGCTATGCTATGCTATATGACCCCTATGAGCAGGTACAGTGACAGTAGGAAGGAAAGACTCTGTTGTAACAGGAAGAAACCTCCAGCAGAACCAGGCTGGCTCCAGCAGAACCCCGCCAGGAGAGGCGGGGCCATCTGAGAGATTGGCTGAGGATGATAAAGACAGGACAAAGAGATGCTGTGGAAGAGAGCCAGAGTTGAATAATAACTAATGATTAAATGCAGAGAGGTGTATAAACACCCAGTGCATCTTGGGAATCCCCCAGTAGCAGTTAAATGTTATTTGTGAAGAAGTTCATGAAGTCATTACCAGTTAATGTTAAAGGGATGGTTGGCTCAACAGAGCTCTGTTTCAGTCATTTGGTTTCAGTCATTATGCAAATGTACTGAAACCAGCCCACTGAAGTGTTCCTTCAGTGGGCTGGTTTCAGTCATTATGCAAATGTACTGTTTATAAGATTTGGGGAAACCTGCAGTCAGCTGAGACTGAAGAAGTCACTTGGATGAGTGACGAAACGTTTCTCCCACAAAACGCTACGTCCAGATGAACAGATTCAACTTTTGGAGATTTACTTTCCTGGATGATTGAGAATGCATCAAGACCTTTTAACCCACTTTGGCAAGGACTGCCTAAAACTTGTACGTCAGTATGAGCAAACGGCACGTAAGATGGCGGACTACAGGAACCACCTGAGATTCAGCCTCAGATGCCGACAAAACAGGATTACTCCTAAAAGTCTGCAAATGAGCTCTTCAGTTAAAGGCTTCCGGGCAACAAAAATCCTCCAGAAGGCACAGCATCAGTTGCTTAATGAACGGGTGAGGCAAACAAATTTTACCATCGACATGCTAAAATCTCAAGAGGAGCGGATCCGACGGAGACTGACTATGCTTTTAGATGAGAATACTCTTAAAAAGGTGTTTGACTTCACTGAGAAGGCTCGTCTAGCACAGCACAAGAAGTCTAAGACCAGGCAACAAAGGAAGTTTGACTTACTTTTTGTACGTCGGAAACCACCACAAAATACGGAGAGTGTCCTCAGTGGCCAGAAGAGACAAGGATGCGACACGGAGGATGTGGACAAGTTGGTGAAGAATTTGTCTGACAGACAGCTCAGCCAAACAGAGAAAAACATCCTTGCTAAAGGGTTGAATTTTGCCGTCACACCGAGACAAATCCCTCTAGTGGAGCTGATCACAGCCACAGAAACAGCAATTCGTAACAACAATATTGCAGAAGTGGAAGCAGAGCAACTACGGACGAAAGTTTCGGCCTGTCTCAGCAATGCAAAGCCCCCAGCATCCAACATCACCATGGAGGAGAGGAAGGCACTCACATCACTTAGTGATGACAACAACATTATCATCCTTTCGGCAGACAAGGGTAGGTGCACAGTATTGCTTAACCAGAAAGACTATCATGAGAAGATTTTGTCACTACTCAGTGATTAAAAATACTTATGAACCCCTGAAACGAGACCCAGGAAGTGGCTACAGGAGGAGGGTGATAGACTGTCTGAAGCAGTTAGAACAAGACAAGGCTATCAACTGGACCTCATACCACAGGCTGTACCCAGGGGAGTCTACACCAAGTCTGTATGGTTTACCGAAAATACATAAGCAGGGTGCACCTTTAAGACCAATTGTCTGCATGATCAACTCTGTCACCTATAACATCTCCAAGCTTCTGGCTTCGATCCTCAACCCGCTGGTGGGCAGCTCTGAACACCACATCCAGAACACCCTGGATTTTGTTGAGAAAGTGAGAGATGTCATTATGGAGGCAGATGAAACCATGGTCTCGTACGATGTTACATCTCTCTTCACTTGCATCCCAGTCACAGAAGCGTTGGAGGTGGTCCGTAAGAGATTACAGGATGACACCAACCTCAGCAGCAGGACCACCCTCAGCATCGACCAAGTGTGTTTGCTTTTGGAACTGTGTCTTCATTCCACCTACTTCACATACAAGGGTCAGTTCTACAGGCAGAAACACGGGTGTGCCATGGGCTCCCCAGTTTCACCCATCGTGGCCAATTTGTACATGGAAGAAGTGGAAAAGAGGGCGTTGCTATCCTACCCTGGAACACCACCAAGCCATTGGTTCAGATATGTGGATGACACCTGGGTGAAAATAAAATCTCAGGACGTACTACATTTCACGGATCACATTAACTCGGTGGACCAACACATCAAATTCACCAGGGAGGATATGAAAAGTGGCAGGTTAGCCTTCTTAGACTGTGAGATTTCCATCAGTAATGGGGGACATCTAAAAGCTGACGTGTACCGTAAACCTACACATACGGATCAGTATCTAAGGTTTGACTCTCATCGTCCACTGGAGCACAAACTGGGTGTCATCAGGACGCTACAACACAGAGCGAACACCATCCCCACTGACACAGCAGCCAGGGAGGCAGAAGAACAGCACATCAAGAAGGCCCTGAGTAAATGTGGTTATCCCAGCTGGACTTTTGTCAAAGCTGGAAAGGCACCTAAAGAAAGCTCCAGCCGATCCAGGAGAGAAGGACAACCGCTGCCCAGGCGAAAACCTGTAGTGATCCCATATGTGTCAGGAATGTCGGAACAGTTGAGACGCATTTTTTCTAAACACTGGGTCTCTGTGGCTTTTAAACCCCAAAATACGCTGCGCCAAAAACTGGTCCACCCCAAGGATCGGGTCCCCCGACACAAACAGAGTAACATAGTGTACGCTGTTCAGTGCCAGGAGGATTGGCAGGATTTATACATCGGGGAAACCAAACAACCTCTAGCGAAGCGGATGGCACAACACAGAAGAGCAACCTCATCAGGCCAGGACTCTGCAGTCTATTTACACCTACAGGCCAGTGGACACTCTTTCAATGATGAGGATGTACACATCCTGGACAGGGAAGAACGCTGGTTTGAGGGCGGAGTCAAGGAGGCCATTTACGTGAGAAGGGAAAGACCATCTCTGAATGGAGGAGGGGGCCTAAGGGTACATCTGTCACCATCTTACAATGCTGTGATTGCAGCCATTCCCCAACTCTCTGTGAATGGTGCTCATGGCCATTGATCAGTGATTGTTGATCAATGGTCATGAGAATTTGCATATTAATGATTAAGGAACTGACCTCCCAGCCCATTGTTCCTTCAGTGGGCTGGTTTCAGTCATTATGCAAATGTACTGTTTATAAGGTTTGGGGAAACCTGCAGTCAGCTGAGACTGAAGAAGTCACCTGGATGAGTGACAAAACGTTTCTCCCACAAAGCGCTACGTCCAGATGAACAGATTCAACTTTTGGAGACTCCCTCAGTAAAAAACAGTGGTTCCCAAACTTTTTTTGCTAGGTCCCCCACACAAACACATCCTCCAACCACACACACACAAACCCATATTTTGTTTTCAAACTTCATTGTAGTTTATTTCACACCTCAAACCTTTTGTAAATTAAATATAAGTTTACTTCAATAAATTACAGGTTGTAAGTAAATAAGCCACTACCGCTTTTAAATAACAGAAAAACAAACCATATTTAATTATTTTACATAGTTGTTGTTTTTACTGTAAGAATGTTCAACACTGCTATCAATACATTTTTGAAAAATGTCTCTCTGCAGGGCTCGCAAAATTTCAAAATCCCTGGTAGCCCTTCGGGCAGGGACTAACCCTACCCTAACCCTACAGTTTTTGGTAGCCCAAAATAAATTTAAGTAGCCCGAATAAAAAAGGGAGCAATTTTTTTATGTTTTGTTTCCTGTTTTGTTTCCGTTACAATATTAAATTTAATAATATTGTAACGGAAACAAAACATTAATTATAAAATTGTTGAAACACAAATTACAACATTGTATAAAAATTACAATCATCAACTCAAATACTTGGATCTAATTGAACAGAAATTTCTATGAACTTGTAAGAACTGTGAATCAGTCTGTGTCAGACCCTGAATTTGAAATTTCCACTGAAGTCACAGGTAAGAGGTACATGGAACCAAGATCTAGGACATTTGCTTTTTGAAGTTTGCAAAGACTGCTAAATTTTGCCAATGGTAGTTCACTCTTTGCAACACAGTACTAAACAGATTTTTCAGGTTGATTTTTAGTATGTTATTTGCAGACTGAGCAATAATGCATTTCTTGCATTTCTAATGGGGGCCTTTCTTAAAATTACTGGTCCCAGTAACAAAGGCGCTTGTCGACTCAGAAATCGAGGGAAACCAACAACACACCCGGCAGAACATTGTTATTTACACGGGTGCACATAAGTGGTCCGCATGTGCGCATTCGCTGTCAAAATAAAAGACGCGCACATTCTGCACCACATCTCTGTGCGTTCATCATTTGTTTGAAGCCAGCTCACCTCCTGCAACCACTTTTCCGAGAGTACGCGCTTCTTTTGTGGTTCAGACTCCTTCTGACGTTTCTTTGGAGGTGGAGGAACACCAAAGTAATTGCTTAAAGGAGCTTCTTCGACATCTTTAAGAGTTATAAACAAATGTCTGTCCTCCTCCAGAAAATCTTATGTACTAAAACACGCGTTGCAACTTCTTATCTTGTGCGCGTTAATTATTTTGACAGCGAATGCGCACCTGCGGACCACTTATGTGCACCCCTGATTATTTAGCTTGTCATATTGCAGCCACAGAAATTCTTTTGTCCATGAGACCATAAAGCTGCACTTTCTTTTTGCCTTATAGTCTGATTTGTCATAACTTTTCCGTTTTGTGGCAAGCTTTTCTTTGGCTGTCACTTCTTCACCCTGACCGGTCTTATTTGGCTCAGCAGAACTAAAATATATATCCTGCCGCTTTTACACACGCACTCACATAACGCTGAGCGATTCTCTGCGCGATCAACCTCTCACATGTTGCTGCGGGAGAGTTCACTTGTCATGTTCGCATAGTAAGCTAACGATTGATAAGACGATGTCAGAGGAATTGGTGCGCAAATTATCGTCACTCACCAATCAGTACTGTCGCTCTCTACACACCGTTCGCGCGATTGCAAAGTGAAAGCAAAAAACGAGCAAATTCAAACGCGATTTCAATATGTCACATAGTGACAGTGGCTCACCGATGCCAATGACATAATTACCCAGCTACATGTCCGAAAGAATGCAAAAGCACTGACATATATTTGTCCTTCCTATAGCCCGACGGGCAGGGCAGAGATAGATTTTGGTAGCCCGACTGGAAAAATCGCTAGCCCCGGGACGTCGGGCTAGCGATTTTGCGAGCCCTGCTCTGTGCAAAATGGGTTTAAAACATAAACAGCTGTGGTATACTGTTTGTCTGTGAACCGGGGGAACAAACTGTGGCAGGTTCAGTGTTGTGCCAAGGTAGGTGTCACTGACAGATAGTTTCCCCTGCAGGAGACCTACCTTGGACGAAAGCAGTTGTGCAGGTGAAGCTAAAGGCAATAATAATAATAATAATAATAATAATAATAATAAATTTTATTTGAGGGCACCTTTCTAAAACCCAAGGTCACCTTACAAAGAGAAAGAGATGTCAATAAAACAGTAGATTCAAATAGATTCTAATAAATTAAAATACAAAAAACCAAAATAAATACAACAAATAAAAACAAAAAAAACATAAGATTTGACAGCAAGTAAAATCTGTGTTAAAGCGACATATGTTTCATCATATGTTCTAGTCTTTGGTTTGGAAGCATATCGGGTGATGCTTCATCCTCTGCTTTGTGTTTGTGTGGGAGCCCCATCAAAAACCTGTCCATTATGCTAGCTGTTTTTGGGGGGTTTTTTATTCATACCCCACCACCCCTGCAATGGCTCTGCAACCCCCCACCCCCGCTAAAACATCTCAGCCAGTAAAAGAGAAACTCCTCCTCATTTCCTATTCAGTCGGACCTGCTGCAGAAGTTTGATGAAAAATCCACTTGACAGTGTCTCAGATCTTCAAACTTTTCTTCTAGTTTTGACTTCTTCACCTCCGTCTAACGTGGCGACTGCAGCAGCTTCCTATGCCAGTTTGATGGTGTCACAGCGGCTTGCAGAGGGTCCAGTAGGGAGGGTTTACCAGGGCCTTCTGTGCTTATTCAGGTTCAGCCCCCGCCTCGGCGCTGACCTCTCTCTCTCTCTCTCTCTCTCTCTCTCTCTCTCTCTCTCTCTCTCTCTCTCTCTCACCTTGTGTGTGTCCCCGCCTGTGTGTGTCTCACCCTGTCTCCAACTGTGTGTCTCCATCAGAGGCTGCCTCAGCAAATCCAGGAGAGGAACGAGAAGCTGAAGGAGGAGATGCTTAGTACGTACTGCACCTGAACACATCCTTAATCAATCATCCATGAATGTGTGGTACGTACCTGTCGGTGCGACATGCAGCTTTGTCTCCACCTGAAAAGGTACCAGTGTTTTTCAGCCATAACATCACCTGTGACAGGTGAGAGGAGCCAATCGGTGACAGTGAGGAAATGAATTCATATGATCGATCCATGTGATTTTAAAGGCACACACAGATCAGGCATGAACTCTGATCAGCTGTTGGCTCTGATTGTTCACATTACAGAGATGAGACTTAAACAATAAAAGAATGCAGCCTGATGGCGCAGGGCCTGAAGTCCTTTCAGAATAAAAGCCATGCATTAGACATACAATGGAGCTGTGATCTCTGTGTTACCTCTGACCCACAGGTAAGCTGAAGGACCTGGGTAACATGATCCTGCGGCCGTTCGGACTCTCCACCAACAACTTTCAGGTGAACCAGGACGCGGCCAGCGGTGCCTACTCCATCAACTTCATCCAGAACCCCAACAACAACAACAGGTGATGATGTCACAGTGATGTCGTCGCTCACAGCCGTGACAACACACCACAGAGCAGCAGTTCACCTGTCTGCTGATCAGTTTAGTTACTGATCATGAAGAAGCCAGTACGGACTGGTGATTGATTGGTGATTGACTCTTAATGAAGAGGAATAAAAAACCTCTGAAAGGTGATCTGTTCCAACCAGACTCCATTCATTTTCTGTCTGATTTAAGCTGCTCTAATGAAACTCCTACTCTGAGCTTTTATGCATCACGGCAGTTACCTCTGATGGTGTTGAGCTGGATTAGGCCCCGCCTCCTCTGTGCTAAAGCAGTTCCAGCTGTGCAGGTGTGAGTCTTTATTAATAAAGTAAGCAGACAGCCTGTTGTCCTACAGAGGGGTGTGGCCACAGACTGAGGTCATGAAGGCAGGTACAGAGCACTTGCTGACCTCAGTGTCAGCGCTCTGATGGATCAGCTGTTTGTGACACAACAACCTGATTAGACTTAATTATCCTGACAGCAGGTGACTTCCTGTCTGACATCAAGCCCCGCCTCTAACAGCAGTATTAGCTCCTGGAAACCAAAGAAGAAGAGCGCCTTCCAATTTCTTTTTTGTGTTATTTCTTTTTGAGCCTAAAAACTGCTTATAATTATTATTTTTTTAAACACACAGGATGTCGACTATAGTGGACAAAAGGACAACTTTGGTTTGAAATTACAGCTGAATTTAGAAAATCAAACCTGACCACTTTATGGCTTTAGAGCAGAGATGGGGAACTCCAGGCCTCGAGGGCCGGTGTCCTGCAGGTTTTAGATCTCACCCTGGGTCAACACACCTGAATCACATGATTAGTTCATTACCAGGCCTCTGGAGAACTTCAAGACATTTTGAGGAGTTCAATTAGCCATTTAAATCAGCTGACACGTCTGAAACCTGCAGGACACCGGCCCTCGAGGGTGACATTAAAAACCTTTAATTAGATGAAAACACAAAAATCTTCATTGTTCTTGTTTTCTGCTGTTTGTTGCCAGGACAATAGTAGCCCGTGTATTTAGCTGAACAGACGTAGAACACCATCCACCATCACCGATGCTCCTCTCCTGGTGCCTGGGTGGCTGTGACACTCGGTCCTTCACTGTGGTTCCAGCTGTTAGAAGACTCTAACATCCATGAGATCGATGGCTGTGAAATGTAGATCAAAGATTATGTGAGTTCCTGTGGGAACCGATACAACCAATCACAAGTCGACTGTAGCACCAGTCTCTGGTCACTCCACAGACAATCCAGCCCCAGACCATTAGCAGCAGTGAGGACAGACTTGTAGGCCAGGAGGGTTTTGCCTGCTAACCTACCATCATTGTCCTGCTGACAATTCTGGTTAGTCGAGGCAACCATGTGTACTGACTGATACTACGCTGGATGCGTTATCCTGGAACTAAATAATACACACAGCTCGTGCCGGCCCACAGAGCACGGCGATGCTCCTCGTCAGTCTCCTCATCAGGTACTCCTGCATCTTCCTCGTCATCGTCTTCTCCTAGACCAGGCGTTACTCCTCCTCTTCCTCCAGTCTGAACCTCCCTCTGCTTCACCTTTGTACTCCAGCAGCAGCAGCACTGAACCTGTCCTGGTGTCCCCTGCAGCTCAAATTCATAGAAAAACAGTTTCACAGGTAATAACCGTGTAATAAACACCACTACATTAGTTACTATGGTAACAATAGTAGTAGAAGGAGAGTATTTTGCTAACCTCTCCCCTTGTTGGTGTGTCAGCCGTTTTGATTGAAAGAAGAAGGTAAACTGGTCACATGACATCAGTGGAAAGCCCAGGACGTGGGCTGGGTGGGCGTCACAGTCCAAGGATACACAGGTGAAATGTACATGAACAAATCGGCCGGCTCTCAGGATGTTTCATATCGTTGGGGCTCTGATGTCACTCACCTGTCCAGGAAAATGTGCGTTTCTTTCAGCTTCATGTTACACCGGCAGCTTATCGGACCTTTGACCTCTGACGTTCAGGGTTTAGAGGATTTTTCCTATTTGGATGAATCTCTGACCAAATGAATCAGGTCACCGTTTACCTGCAGCTGTTATTTCTGCTGCTGCTCAGTTATGTGCTGATTTATCACCTCAACACTGAGGACATCGTAAAACCAGAGAAATATAGGGCCTGTTCTTAGCGCTGCATCCACTCATGGTGCAATTACACGTGCAGCTTTAAATGTCTGTAGTAAGTTATAATTGCTGGACCCTGATGCATGCTTCTTGATCAACCTCAGGGCACAGACCTCAGATCAGCTCTTTGAATCCTTCTGTTTTAAAGGATTCAAAGTGACCAATCACATTATGACCCCGCCTCCTTTGGGCAAACGTAATTCCATACAGTCACATGATCGTCTGCTGGTTTAATTCATCAGATCACACAGACTGAGAAGAGGGTCGTCATCATCAACAAATTCAAAGTAAATCTCAGACTGAAAAAAGCCACCACCAGGCAGTGTCTTCAAGCTTTTATTGTGAAAAACTCACACAGGAAACTGTGTGTGTGTGTGTGTGTGTGTATTACAGTGTAATTATAGTGTGTGTGATGATGATGATAGTCAGTGGGCTCTCCGGGACAGCAGCATCTCTCTGATGTTGTCCTCAGCTTCCTTCACGCTGCGTTCAAGGTACACCTTCCTCTGCTGGAAATCACAAACACAAACATACTGTGAGTGCTTAGCTGTGTGTGTGTGTCACACACCAACACTGTTTCAACCTCCTGAAATCAGACTGCAGGATAATTCAACCATTTTTTTGTATAAAGCACAACAATAGTTACATCAACGTGTTTCATATTTTAAAGACTCTAGCTGACACAGTCTCTATGGAGATGGGGTTTTGGGAGATAACAGGAGGAGAGAAGCTGCAGAGAGACGTGTAAGACTGCAACTCTGCTTCCTGGTCCCAACTCTGAATAGTCACATTTTGAGAGCTACTCCATCCAAAGTGGGATGGATGCCGTCTCTCCTAACAAGACCAGAGCTGTGTCCAAATTCATGGGCTGCATCCTCCTGAGGACGCATTTGTAGGCCGATTACATCACAGCGACGCGCCGAAGGCTGTCCAAATTCGTCGACTCCTCCGAATGCAGCCGACAAATGCGTCCTCCTTTTCCCCGAATTTGAAGGATGGGTCGGGTGTGTCCTTCGTGGCCCACCATATCCCAGAATTCATAGCGCGGCTCAGCCAAACTCCAGTTTCCAACAATGGCGGCCGCTACTAAGTTTTAATATTACTCTTATTAATCTTTCTGGGTCACAAAATAAACTTTTAACATATTTTCAGGCGAGAATGTAGCTGTGTAAACTTCGAATATCTGCTTGGTTTATCAAGATATCACATATTTCTAAAAGTGCGCTGACATTTTCGGAGACATCTGTTACCCACCAGCTCGATAGCTAGCCGAGAGCTCGAGGGTCACTGAAGCCGCCGAGAACGGCACAACTCCCGGCACATCATTTTCAGATCACTGCGGACTTTCGCTACTCAGGTTAAACGTAATATATAAGTCACTTAGACAACCTAAAAATGTTATTGTTTGTCATTTTTTCAGTGTTTTATTTGTTCGTGAGTAAATCGGTTTGGCTGAGATTAAAGTTATTAGATTAGATAAAATAAAACTTTATTAATCCCCCGGGTGGTTTTTACACAGCTGAATAAACGTCAAACAGAAAACTGATTAAACAGAAGTGTGAGATGGTCGAGAATTTACGCCAGCGTCCTGTTATATTTTAGATTGCAAGGAGCAGACGGCCGAGTTTATTAAACTCCACCCACACAGCGGTGACACAAATCTGAAAGCTAGACCGTCCAGTTTCACAGCTGTTTACTTCCGGCCTACCCGACCTTCTGAGGACCCGGCCCACGTAGACCACGAAGGCTGGGTCCTCAGGAGGATGCAGCCCATGAATTTGGACACAGTTCAGGTTTCCTCCAGAAGGTTTCTCTAACCCCATGCAGAACATGCCCACACGCGTGATGTCAATCAGCAGTTAGCCAATGAGAAGAGGCATGTGCGCGTGCACCTCCAGCTCTTTGATCTTCTCGTCAGCAGTCTTCTGTTTGTCTGTCAGCAGGTTGTTGATCTCCTCCTTGGACTGCAGGATGAACCTGAAACACATCATGATTGAACCGATGTGATTGGCTGACACCTGCGTGACGTTCAGGTCTGTTAAGGTTAAAAGTAGGTGACTCACATGCGTCCCACACCCTCGTAGAGCCGCGTGTTGTCGGGCAGCGTGGCTATCTCCGCGTGCGTCAGCTTGGCGTGCTTCTGAACGCGTGTCAGCTGATCTATCTGCAGATCGGCCATCTTGACTTTCTGCTGCGTGTCGATCATCTTCACCTGCAGCTCGGAGAAAGCCTGCGGAGCGCACCTGACGGTTAGTCACCATGGTAACAGAGCCTGCCCACTCTGAACTACCCGCCCCCCCCCCCGAAACCGTATCATTTTTAGCTCTACTTCATGATATCACACCTTACACCCACAACCCACTCGCAAACGATTCCGCTGCGTCACTTTGACGTTAGGGGCTCTAACTACGTCACGGTGACGACACAAGGCCTGGGCGCAGGTGTGTTAAAGTCACGAGCGTGACGGTGTCGGTGTCCCGCCGGCACAGACACAGACGGAGGTCGTGGGCAGTTTAAACCGGAGACTGTGGAAAAAACACTCGACCACGTGTGAAACAGCCGCGTTAGTCACAGGCACAAAGCACGTGCCACACACACAGGTGAGGAGCTCCTACCTTTTTCAGCTCCAGATCTACGGGCGCCGCCATCTTCTTTCTGCTCCCGACTCTGAGGACACACTGCGCACGCGCGAGAGCCGCCTTTTTCTTCTATCTTTTTATGGCGGTAGCAAACAGCGTCAGGTGCATTACCGCCACCTGCTGGACTGGAGTGTCCGCCCTGTGAACTCCATCACGTGTCCTCCTCTGTGATGTGTATTTTCCATGTTTCCCGCCTTTATTTACACTTTTCAGATGCCTCCTGCACGACATTCACACTTCCTGTCTCGTGCTTATTCGTCTGTTTGACACTGTTATTTAAACTGTGTGACCAAATCTTACTCTTCACATTACACCTTCTTCTAGACCTTCTCCCACAGTGTCCCTCTGCCCTGTGTACTATAATAAAACTACCCTCTCTGTCCCACTGTGGCTGACACCTTTACTCTATTTTATATTCATATCTACATGACTTCTTCTCGCTGCACCTTTTCCAAACTATTGTGGATTTTATTATGACATATATACTTATATACACTAGACATGTAATCATAGTTACTTTCATAAACTGTGTGTAATCATATATACTCATATATACGATGCATACTCACAATGAAGTGTTTATATAGTGGAGTCACTGTGTCAGGGCCGTGCAGAGACGTTTATAGGGGCGGGTGCTCAAAGCTAAAAAGGGGCACATTGAACCAGGCTGAATAACAACAACACACATTCATCAAGAATCTAATATGGGATCGCATCATACTATATCACTGTTGTGAGGCAAAGCAAACGTAGCCTATGTTTTACCTGATGGGTACAATGTTGCTGTTGAGGGGTTGCTGCTGCTCCTGCTGCTGATAGTGCTGGAGGGCAGGGCTGTGTTGATCTGAGACTGTAGACATTAAAAAGTCCATAGGAGAGATGGTAGCTGATTAAACAAGTGTCATGAGATAATAACAAAATGCAAAGATTGGTGACAGCGCTTGGAACCATAAGGCAACAAAAAACTGAGAAATAAACTAGACCCTGCCTGTGAATCACTCTTTGCCTCTCTCCCTCCTTCCATCCCCTCATCTCATCTATCACTCTCCATTTGCTGTCCATCTGAGAACAAGGCATAACTTGCTATTGCAATAAACTATTATTTAATTATCCACACTTAACAACTCTTACACTTAATCTATAATAAAATGATGACAGAAAAATGTTATAGAAGCAAAACATTTCAGTTGTGCTTATTATTATTTTTATACTGGGATACCTCTCCAACAACTGGTACATGTGTTAATGTTACCTGTGCTCTTTGTAATCCAGCTGCTGAGGGATCCACTGCCTTTAGTGGCCTCACACAGCTCCTACTGTTTCCTCCTCATGTCCTTACCAGCCATGTCTGGACAATGTTATATTATGAGTAATAATTCAAAAATCCATATACATAAAACACACACATGCATGCACACACAGTGACATTTTAGACCTTCTTCAGAATACTGTATATACTGTGGGCACAAGTTTCCATCATGGTGTTGATCCAGAATCCTTCCTTTATTATTTATTACTAGAGCTACAATAATAAAGCAATGAGGGAAAAAGAGTAATACATATGAAATAATGTATTTATGATGATTCAATTTGTTTCACTTTCCACTCTGTGCAGGCAGAAAGCTTATTACATTTTTAAACTGTAGAGATACAATAATTTTGCTGCTGTAAAATCAGCATTTTGTCTTATTTAAAATATAAATCTAATATAATCTGTTTCTTAATGTATGTTCTTTAAAATACAGCGTGTTTTTTAAAATATTATAATTATAATAATCCATTATTATGTGGACATGCATATTAGATCGTTTTAAGTGAAATATAATCCCTCCAGAAAGGCAGGAAAAGCCCTGTAACTTACTTTAAAACTAAATATGTTCCCTAACACGGTGACAGAGCTACAGACCCATGACAGCCTTACCCAGTGAGCCAGCAGCTATGACCAGCACTACTTGTGCAGTTAATAAAAGGACAGGTAATGTTTGTCGCGCTGTTGCACACACAGCACGCTCATTTGTTTCAGTTCGTCAGTTGTCCCAAGACAGCTTACCAACGTGTACGTAATAAGCTAACACTCCTGTGTGCTGTAGACTACAGTGTGCGCTGTTCACCTACTTACTGGTTTTGTCGCCTCAGTCTGTGTGTCTGAGGTAATTTGTGTTTCTCCTACAGCTCCGGACCGCAAAAATGCGCGTGCTCTTTATGAGCTCGTTCCAGCGCGTTCTGCCGTCAAGGGCGATCATTGGTTAATGGTGATCATGTGACTGATGCAAGCCAGATCCTTTTATTTAGCAAAACTGTGATTAATAGTTAAATATTATTGTTGAGGGGCACAGACAGGACTCTGCACGCACACACACATTTAAAAAAAAATAAATTAAAAATTAAAAAAAAAATTGCCTCAACAAAAGGGCACTTTGGGCACCCATCAGGAAAGGGGCAGGTGCTCAAGCCTCAAGAACAATCAGGTTTCGCAATAAGATTCCCCACAAATGATGTGTGCCAGTAAAAGAAAGTTTTTCCACCAAAAGACAGAGGAGAACAGCACAGGGATAAACCTGCAGACCTGACAACAGCAGGTGTATCACTCCGCTGGTTTTCTACTTAGTGACAGTGTTTACGTTGCAAATGTGCCTTTGTGACCTTCATTAGTGCCCTCACTGACACACAAAACAAAACAACGACTACACAACAGAACAACTACACAAGACAACACAACACACTAACTATACACTCCACACTAAACATCACAAATCTCCCACATCTAAAAACTCTCTCGCTCTCTCTCTCTCACTCGCTCGCTCTGTCTCGCTGCCGTTACCGTCACTCCCAAAACTCTCCCCTCTTCCTAAACAACCAAATCCCACGTGTTGACTTTTTTTAAATTGGTCGACATGGTGCATTTTTCCACCGATAGGAAAGAGGTGGCTTTCTTTCCTTTCTTTACTGTTTTCGCGCTTTCCTTAGAAAACGCTTAAAACACACACACACAAAAACGTGACGACAGTATTTAGAAAAAAGCGTGGCTTATATATATTATCATAACTCTGGATTTACTGGCCTGTAATTAAAATTTTAAAACTTTGAAGTCCGAACTTTCAATGTGGGTTGAAATAGAGACTCAGCGTGGCTGCAGCTTGTTGCTGTGTCAGCTTACATCAGTCATGTGATTTGGAGGTGCAGCGTGTCCGTGGACCACAGAGGGTTAATAACACTCACCTTCCTTCCATTTCCAGAGTGTAACATCCAACCACCTGTGTAAAATCCGAAATTCCCATGGTGTTGTTCAAAATGTGCTCTGGCACAATCATAAGCATCGCTTGCTGCTGACAACAAGAAAAACGCCGCTCCTGCTATGGGCTGAACCATTTGTTAATGGTGGAGGGGGGGGACACTATGCAGTATATTCAGTTTTAGCATTTACATTCACTGTTGACTGTAACTACGCTCAAACTGTTAATGCTATCTTATTTTAATAAACAACACTGTCATATGCAAAACTGGGGTGGCACTTGGGGTGGCAAGGGATCATTTTAGGGTGGCACTTGCCACCCCATGCCACCCTTCTAGATCCGCCCCTGCTCGTCTCACATCTTCCTCTTCAAGTACCCGCTTCCCTGTTAGAGTGAATTTCAACTTGTCCTTCCTCAGCCCTACCTTCCTACTCTTTCCAACTTTTGTCCAATATATATCCATTTTATCATCGTCTGAAATCCCTCTACTGCTACTTGACACTGAAGCCACGGAACAGGAGGTGAGAGAGGAGCCTTAAATGTAGGAGGTGTGATTTTAAAGAGAGAGAGCTGCTAATGAGGAGAAGGAGGAGGAGGTGAGAGAGCAGGAGGAAAGGAAGCGAGGCCAGGAGGACTCAAACTGGGCGTGAGACAGCATCATGAGTCAGAGTCAGACCCCCACGGGTCAAAGGTCAGAGGAGAGACAGGAACTGTGGTGTAAGCTGGATGAAGTGGGAGAGAGCGGTGTATGGAGCAGTATGGAGCAGACTTGATGAACATGGAGGTGAAGGAGCAGAGGAGGCCGCCTCGGAAGCACGGAAACTGCATTGTGGCAGAGAGGAAAGCTCTACAGAGGGTGGTGAAGGCTGCACAGAGAGTTGTCGGAGGCAGCCTCCCAACTGTCACAGACATATACACCTCCGGATGCAGGAAGAGGGCCACCTGTATCATGAAGGACCCCACTCACCCAGCATACCCACTCTTTGTCCCACGCCCCTCAGGCAGGAGGCTGAGGAGCAAAAATGCAAAACCACCAGACTGAGAAACAGCTTCATTCCAGAAGCTGTGAGACTTCTTAATGCATAATGGACAAGAACTGTTATTGTAGCACCTTAACCACTACTTAACACTTATTGACACTGTCACTTTATCAGTGCTGGTCATCATGCCCTTTGCTGCTAAAGTATTAATTTATACCCATATTTATACCCACACTCTATACCCATACTCCATACTGGTACACAGGTTGTTGCACTCTAGTTATAGTATTATTTATTGTGTTGTCTTACTACTTGTCATTTCTGTTTGTTAAAAAAACAAACAAAAAACAACAACTATTTATTTATTACTTAAAAAAAAAGAAAAAAGAAAATCTGTTTCTTCATTATTTTGTTTTCTTTTCACTCCGGGACCGTGTGTACATAATTTCGTTCCACCTCATGTTAACATGTGACGCGAATGACAAATAAAGCTCCTTGAATCCTTGAATCCTCCCCCTCTACTCATACGTGACTCCGCCCCCGGAAACGGAAGTCTGTATGCGCGCGGAGTTTAATTTGAGCAGCATCTCGCGCGCCGGTCAGTGGGTTTCCAAACAACGGCGAGCAATCATCGATAGTCAGCGATCGATCCGTGAACATGGCGACCCCCCGAAGAGGCCATGCATCCCTCCCTGCAGCCCGCCGCTGGACGGCAGCTTTTCCCGCCAAAGGAAGGAGAAGAAGATCTCCATCGAAGGAAACATAGGTGAGCTCACCGGGCGCGCGCCTCCCGGACCGGCGGGACGCTCACGGACCCCGAGTGACCCGGACCGACCGGGGGAACCCGACCCGGGGACCGACCCAGACCCCCGGTTACCGAGCTCTCAGGCCCGGGTCTATAAGTCCGTGAGTCTCCCGCCTTCACGGAGACAAGAGGCGCCAAAACCGCCCGCTTATTATCAATAATCAGCTGTTTTTGATCGATAACAGCTGTTTAGTCACAATTAGCTGTCCATAGTCAATTACCAGCTGTTTGTTGTCAATGATCTGCTGTTCATTCAATAATCAGCTGTTTGTAACGCAAATCGATTGTTTGTAGTCAATACTCAGCCCTGTGTTCAATAAGCAGCTGATTATTGAACAAACCGCTGTGTGTAGTCAATAATCAGCTGTTGATGATCGATAACAGCTGTTTATAGTCAAAATTAGCTGTCAACAGTCAGTTACCAGCTGTTTGTTGTCAGTAATCATCTGGGCGTTTTCATCATCATCAAAGTGGCTTCTTCAGTCTCTTACCTGTTTTTGATCGATAATCAATTGATAATCAGCTGTTTGAACTCAATTATAAGCTGCTTGTCGAAAATCAGCTGTTTGTGATCAATAATCAGCAGTTTTTAATGGTGCTGTGCTGCTGGGGTTATGTATACTTTATTGATCCCCGTGGGGAAATTCCTCTCTGCATTTAACCCATTCACTCAGTGGGCAGCCAGTGGGTGCCCGGGGAGCAGTGTGTAGGGATCGTACCTTGCTCAGGGGTACCTCAGGGTAGCCGTTCAGTGGATTTGAACCCCCGCCTTTCTGATCATGGGGCCACCACTCTACCTACTGAGCTATCCCTGCCTAGAAGGCGGCAGTTTAAATTTGGGTGTTAAATAGGTGGAGCTTGCTTCTTTAGGTGTTTGAAGGTGAACGCCTGGTCATGTGGAGTCTGTGGGCGGAGCTCAGGTGAGCCAGACTGATGGAGGTTTGCAAGTCGAGGTCAGAGTTTTGATCTCCAGATCAAGGACGTGACCTCATCACTGAGGTTGGGGTCAGGTGACAGCGTGAGGAGCGTGAAAAGAGACGATCAGAGGTTGAATCAGCTGCTCGTGGTTTCCATGGTTTTACCTGATCCTGCAGTCACATGACTTCCTGCAAAAGTCAGCTGTTTGGGTCCTTTTCTTAAGCCCCCCCCTCACACACAGGAAGTCCTTACTGCATCAGCATTAATGCTGATTTCCTGTATACGTGTGTGGAGCATCAGTAGCTCCATGCTGCACGCCACCTTGGGTCCAGCTGACAAAGAGGGAAAGGCGAGCTCAGGAAGAATAACAGGAAGTGGGTCATCGTTACCAGCGCTCATGTTACCACGGTAACTGACTCAGAGTTTCACTTGTCTCTCTTTGTGGAACAGTAAACCTGAGATTGTGTCATGTCAGGGTTACCTGAACAGGTGTGATTCCTCCAATCAAGCAGGACCAGAGATCTGTCACATTTCTGTTTCTCTCACCCGTGTCTCACCTGTGCCTCCAGCTGCAGGAAAGTCGACGTTTGTGCGCCTCCTTCAGGCAGCATCAGAGGACTGGGAGGTCATCCCTGAACCCATTGGCAAGTGGTGCAACGTCCAGAATGACAGCGATGACGTTTACCTGGTGAGCATGAATGCAGCACGCATTCTCTACAGTCTGTTTACCTTCTTGTTTACCTGCCTGTTTACCTGCAGGAGCTGAGCTCATCTCAAAAGAGTGGAGGAAACCTGCTGCAGATGCTGTATGATAAACCCAGCCGCTGGTCCTACACCTTCCAGGTAACACACCTGGCTCCATCCCCTAAGATAGCAGCACTGTGTGTCAGACATATGTGTACCTGTCTCAAGTGAGTCTCACCTGTGTGCAGAGCTACGCGTGTCTGAGCAGAGTTCGAGCTCAGCTTCAGCCTCCATCAATCAAACTTCAGCAGGCAGAAAACCCCGTCCAGTTCTACGAGCGCTCCGTCTACTCCGACAGGTAACTCACCTGACAGGTAACTCGCACGCATTTAATGGAGACACCGATATGTAGACATGTAACTCCTGTGTGAACAGGTACGTGTTTGCGTCCAACCTGTTTGAGAGTGGCGACCTGTCGGAGACGGAGTGGAGTGTGTATCAGGACTGGCACACCTGGTTACTGAACCAGTTTGAGTCCGACATCGCTCTCGACGCCATCATCTACCTCAGAGCCCCGCCACAGGTAAGTCCTACAGGTGACTCATACAGACAGGTAAAGATGTACAGGAGAACCTGGAGAGTCCTGCCACCTCGGGTGAAACTCATCGCTGTCTGTGATTGGCTCTCCTTCCTTCGGCTAACTTCAGGTGCCGTGTTTGTGTATGTATTTTCCAGCGCTGCATGCAGCGGCTGCTCCATCGCGGCCGGCAGGAGGAGCAGGGAATTCCTCTGGAGTACCTCGAGCAGCTGCACTTCAAACATGAGGCCTGGCTCTACGACAGGAACCTCAGGTAACTACTCCACTGAGCGTGCTCAGAGCCTCAGCGGTGCATTTAGGAGCGCCTTGTTAACCTGTGTGTTTGCGTTCAGATTGGACTTTGATTATTTGAGCGAACTTCCTGTTCTCGTCCTGGACGTCAACGACGACTTCAAGAAGGACCGCATCAAACAGGAAGCCATCATCGACAAGGTCAGTCTGAGCTTTTATTTTGAAGGTTTTTCATTCTGGTGATGGTGGTTTTGTTTGTTTTTCACAGACATCCCAAACAGCTCTGTTCCATTTCCTGGTTACAAACGACCAATGAACCGCTTCTTGTTTATATTTATGTAGAAGTTATTGACTCCTCGTCTGTATAATGAGTGACTCCGTTTGTCAGGAGTACCATCACCACGAGAGGAAAGGGGCACCGTCAAGCTGTTATTGGGGTTTTTAACAATCAGTATCTTAATTCTTAATAGAAATCTCAGTCTTTCCTAGGGCTGCACGATTTTGCATAAAATGAGAATCATGATTTTTTTGCTTAGAATTGAGATCACGATTCTCTCACGATTTTCTTTTCTAATGTAAATATTTATTGCACTTATTAACTGCACATCAACTTCGTAACAGTTGAAACTGAACATAAAAACAATAAATAAACATAAAAACAACAAATGTCTCACATTTTGTGGTTGCCGCAAAATGTTGCACTGCTTGTAATTCCGTCTCCACCATTGCTTGACACTGCGTGTATAGAGCAGGTAGTGCAACAATAGAAAAATAGTTGCGGGATGGCACTGTGTAGCGTTTGTCTAGGGTGTTGATCATTTTTCTAAATCCCTCGTTTTGCACAGTGTTGATATATCTTTGGTCAGGTGATAAGTAATAGCCTCCGTAATTTCTTTGTGCCTGCGGGAGTTCGACGTGTATAGGGAAGCGCTGTATAAGGTTCCCGTTATTGATGTTTGGGTGGTTGATCAGGACGGATTTTCTCCTGTCACTTTCTCGTCATCCCTGACGTGTTCTCTGTTGTTTTTTCCTGCCAATTTGAGCATCACACGGCACAGCTTCTGTATCACGTGGTATAAGGCTCCGCCCTTGTCATTTGTTGAGGAGGAAGAGTAAGCACTTGTTTTCATGCAGATTACGTCCCGGATCACAATGCGGTACAATCGTCGTCGTCTTTTTTTTTTTTTTTTTAAATCGTTGTCATTTGGAAATGAGATCGCACATAAGTATGAATTGAGATCGCGATTTTCTAACGATTAATCGTGCAGCCCTAGTCTTTCCTGTATTTTATAATCTGACATGTGCCTGACACATCTAACATGTGTTTAATCTGTTTTTGAACATCGTTCCTGAAATTAACTGAATAAAATTTGTAAACTCTGCGATCTGCGCAAAGGTTTTTATACTTTGAAGTAACAACTGTGACAGTAAAATATGTCAGAAACACTGCTGTTTGTTCATGCATCTGCTGCTAACATGTTTCCGTGCTTGTATTTAATTCTCATTTAACTTTCACCTGGTGGTTTTATTTTGAAAGTCTTTTGTAATCTGTTAACAGGACTTCTATTTTATCTGCAGGTCAGAGAGTTTCTCACCACACTGTGAAGCTCGTCCACCAATGAGAGCTGCTGGGAGAAGTAGTGGAGCGTCTGATTGGACGACTGATTTTTTTTTTTTTTTTAATTTTTAAACTTGTTTTTATATTTTTGTAGTTTAAGTGTGTGTGTGTGTGTGTGTGTGTGTGTGTGTGTGACCATGATATATTTACTTGCTCTAATTAGCTTCATATTTATCCGTCAATCTGGGTCATTCCCATTTGTCCTGACAGTGAGGTGTTGTTGAAGCAACCACGATGCCTTCAGGGACCGTTGGTGTTCTGGTTTCTGTGTGAATAAAGTCAAACTGAATGGGCACGCTGAGTTTTTTTTAAAAGACCAAAGTCCAACATGTCAGTGAAACAACTGTGTGTGTGTGTGTGTGTGTGTGTGTGTGTGTGTTCAGGCTCACAGCTACAGTTTAACTCTGTGAAGCTGGATTTAAGAAATAACTATAACTAGTTATTGGAGCATGTTTAGCGCAGTCTTGTGGCGGTAAAGGATGTGACAGTGAAGTCAGGTTAACAGCGGGTCTCCTGACCCAAACAGGCTCCCCTCCACACTGATTCATTCAGAAAGTGTACAGACCCGAACATCACAGCTAATGAGTGGATTCTCCTGTTTCACTGCTGCTCGCCACTGTGAGAAACTGCCGACGGTGTCAGACAGGCAGACTGTGGCAGCACAACGACAAGCCGCTACAGCTCTTGTTTACCTCCCAGTTACTGGTTCAGTCGTTGGTTAGCGCCAACCAGGTGACGTCATGTTCTGTACTGCCACAGGATGGCGCTACGCACGCTCCTTTAAATGCCGTGTCACAGTTAAACCTGTGACGGTGTCAGAGCAGGGCTCCGTGCTGGAAACAAACCTGAACACGTACAGTTAAGCCCATAATTATTCATACCCCTGCCGAATTTTGACTTAAAGTTACTTTTGTTCAACAAGTTCGTTTTTGAGCAGAAATGACACAGGTGTCTCCCCAAAGATAATAAGACGATGTACAAGAGGCATCATTGTGGAAAAAAATATTTCTCAGGTTTTATTTATATTTTAGCAAAAAGTATCATGTCCAGAATTATTCATACCCTTCTCAATAATCAATAGAAAAAAGCCTTTATTGGCTATTACAGCAATCAAACGCTTCCTATAATTGCAGACCAGCTTTTTGCATGTCTCCACAGGCATTTTTGCCCATTCATCTTTAGCAATGAGCTCCAAATCTTTCAGGTTGGAGGGTCTTTTTGCCATCACCCTGATCTTTAGCTCCCTCCACAGATTCTCAATTGGATTCAAGTCAGGACTCTGGCTAGGCCACTGCAAAACGTTAATGTTGTTGTCTGCTAACCATTTCTTCACCACGTTTGCTGTATGTTTTGGGTTATTGTCGTGCTAAAATGTCCACTGGTTCCCAAGGCCAAGTTTTTCTGCAGACTGCCTGATGTTGTTGCTGAGAATCTTCATGTATTGCTCTTTTTTCATGGTGCTGTTTACTGTGATTAGGTTCCCTGGTCCATTGGCTAAAAAACACCCCCAAAGCATTAGGTTCCCACCACCATGTTTGACAGTGGGGATGGTGTTTTTTGGGTTGAAGGCTTCTCCATTTTTATGCCAAATGAAGGCAACATCATTGTGACCAAATAATTCAATTTTTGTTTCATCTGACCATAACACTGAAGACCAGAAATCTTCTTCTTTGTCCAGATGAGCATTTGCAAAGGCCAAACGAGCTTTGGCATGCCTTAGAAGTGCCTGGAGAAGTGACGTTTTCCTTGGTCTGCATCCGTGGAACCCAACAGTGTCCGTTGGACTGTCTGCCTTGAGACATTGCCACCAGCAGAGCCCAGATTCACCAGAATGGCCTTGGTGGTGATCCTTGGATTCTTTTTCACCTCTCTCACTATTCTCCTGGCCAGCACAGGTTTCACTTTTGGCTTCCGACAACGTCCTCTGAGATTTTCCACAGTGCGGAACATCTTGTATTTTTTAATAATACTTTGCACTGTAGCCACTGGAACTTGAAAACATTTGGATATGGCCTTGTAGCCCATTCCTCACTTACGAGCAGCCACAATGCGCAGCTGCAGGTCCTCACTGAGTTCCTTTGTCTTAGCCATGACTGTCCACAGACCACCTGCAGAGAGCTGCTGTTTTTCAACTGTTGAGTTGATCAAAACAGCTATTTTCAATTAATCAGGGTAATTAGGATGCTTTAGAACAGCTTTGACTATTTGGAATGGTATGGAACTTTGGATTTTCCCAGAGACTGTGACAGTTTGTAAAGGGTATGAATAATTCTGGACATGTTACTTTTTGCTCAAATGTAAATAAAAGCTGAGAAATATTTTTTTTCCACAATGATGCGTCTTGTTTATTATCTTTTGTGAGACGCCTGTGTCATTTCCAGTCAAAAAATAACTTGCTAGTTGAATAAAAGTAACTTTAAGTCAAAATTTGCCAGGGGTATGAATAATTATGGGCTTAACTGTATGTTCACCACGCTCAGAGTTCTGGCTGCACACCTGAGCATCGGTGCTGTGATCAACTGGTTTCAGTTACCTGCGGTTTCTGTCATTGATTAGTCAGCCTTGAAAGCTCGCCAGCGGTCAGCCGGATATTTAAGTGCGATTTATTGTCAGTTGTCACAGAGACGTCACAGCTGCTCCAACTGTGAGTGAGGCGTACCTGGATGGGACACACCTGAGAGGTGTGTAGGCTACCCGTGTTCAGTCTGATACAGATGTTCAAACCGCACACGTTCACACTGAGGAGGCCCGGTCTGACCTTTCACCTCTGAGGGTTAATCAGACTGAGCGTGATGGATGATTACAGAGGTCGGTAATGTTCAACTGAGAGACGGTGAAGCGTGACGCGAACAATGGCGAGTCATCGTGAACAAGGCAGATTCACTAATGACCTGCACACAGACAGACTGGGATGTTCACTAAACATTTCTTTTGTCCCGTAGCTCACAGACTGATTTATGATTGGTTGATTTATTTGTTGATCAGTAGAAATTCTGTAGAAACAGTTTGTTTGAGACATTTTGTATTTCCAAAGAGAAACTTTGTCACAGAGAGAAACAGCCAAACAAGAACTGAACAATTCAATTTATTTTCAATTCAAAGTCTAAAATCAGACAGTTTTTAAATGGAGTCTGGTGTGGCACACTGACCGTTTAATTTTAAGGCTTTTCAAGAGTTTTTGTGTGACTGAAGAAACATCTCACGCTGTGACCTCTGACCTGTGTCAGTCTTTCTGCAGCTTCATAAACACTCTAAAGTCGCCTGCTCCTCTGTGCCCTGATTGGGTCACTGACACACATGTCACAGCGTGTTCATGAGTTGCTGCCGCCACCATTCGGAAACCTGCTGAGATGATTGTTTATAAAAACTCTGCTGGACGAATTCCAGCGAGGAGCTAGGACACGAAAACAGACGAGTCCACGCGGAGGGGGGTTCAGAGGACAAGTTTCCACAGTTTTCAGCTGTTTTGAACACTTCCTGATGAACTGATGGGCTTTTATTTTGAAATCACGACAGTATGACTAAGATACTCACAATAAAGTCTTTTATTTTGAAAATCTAAATGTTTTTTTAATTTTTGTGTTCTATCCACTTTTTCTCTCTCGAGGTGTGCCGATACAAACTTATTATTACTGATACATGATTACATTCCTGTTCCTGATCTTCTGCTCCAGTGTTCCTGTTCTTTATTAAAATACTCGGGTCGCTGTCAGAGCACAGACCGCATTAGTTCTCTCTGATGGAGTGCTACAGTGTGATCGTGAGTGTTTCCTCCCTGCTGAAGGTGGATGTTTGGTTGGGGGTGATGTTGGTGGTGACCTTGATGGTGTCGCCAGTGTCTCACAAACATTAACTGAAACACAAATAGGAAAACAGACAGAGTGTCCTAAAGTCACTGATTAGTGTCCAGTCACTCATTTCCTCTCAGTCTTTCTTCTGCCAGCTCCGTCAGTCGCCCCTCCGTCAGCGGGCCGTCCGGCAGCCTCTGTAAGTACTCTGAGTAAATCCTCTTTCTGCCTCTGCATTCTCCTCAGCTGCAGACTGTAATCCTTTAAGAGCTCTTACCAGACTCCATGCAAATATTTCACAATTTTAGACTCGAGAAGAAACTCGGAGCAGTTGTTTTCATGTTTTTCACTCTAACCTTTGACCCAAATACCTGCTCAGGGCTGCAGTTTGGTTTCTTGTCAGGTTTTTTCTGATGGAACAAAAGCTCAGATCCTGAGAACACCTGGAAGCACCTGAAGATACCTGCTGCTATTTGTTGTTGTTGCTGAGATGGGGTTCGCTGATCTGCTGGATGAGGTGAGACACTTAAATTCCTCCTATACAAGAAATAACTTCACTGTCCAGGTGTGTCATACAGGTGTGTAGGGTTAGGGTTAATTTGTTTCCTGTTGTTATGGCAAGGTTGGTGGGTTTGGCAGGTACCAGTGGATCCACGTGACCCTGATCAGTTTACCTGGTTTGCTGATGGCGAGTCAGAACCTGCTAAACAACTTTGTCTCTGGAGTCCCCACTCACTACTGCAGCATACCAGCCAATCACAGCTTGAACAACCTGTCGCACCTTCACCAGGTGACCTGTCAGCCTGACTGTCTACCTGTCTGGGCATTTTAGTGCAGGCACTATGATCACTAGTGGTGCAACGGATCAAAAATCTCACGGTTCGGATCGGATCACGGTTTTAAGTCACGGATCGGATCAATTTTTGGATCAGCAAAAAAAGAAAAAAAGACAAAATTTTAACATTTACTTATTAACTTATTTAAGTATTTTTTGCCTATTAAAAGCATTCAACTCAAGACTCATTATTATATATATATATGTATATATTATATATAATATAATATTATTATTATTATTATTATTATTATTATTATTAAATAAAAACAAATTAAGGTGCAGTATAGAGCAGTACAGGGCTTTGTATCTACCACTCCGCTGTGATATAATGAGCGGTCACGGTCACGTAGCTTTCCGTTGCCCTGGAGCTCCACCCATTTGTAGTTTGAGCAACAGAAGATGCCTGGGACAGCTCAGCCATAACTTTAAACTTTTCCTGCTCATACATGCTTGGAACGATCTTGTCACTGAAGTGGACACGCAACAGGATATCATAGCGTGGCTCAAGCACGTTCATCGTAGTTTAAACTCCTTGTTTTGCACAAGGGAATACGGCCTCCCGTCTGCAGCTAAACACCCCAATAGCTTTTGTAATAGCTTTAGCCCGGTCGGATTGGGGAGCAAAGGGCTGCTTAAATGCCGCAAACTCCTCTGCTCCTCCCCTTGGACCGCTAGCACTGGCCATAACTATCGCTTGACAGATTGACCACGCGCACCAGACACATACTTTTTTTTCTTCTTTTTCGAATCTTCGGATCACGTGCGTCCCAAACCGTGGAGTGGGATCGGTTCGGATTACGGGTCAACCGTGATCCATTGCACCACTAATGATCACATTTCTTTAGTTTTCTCAATTTTACTTCCTTAAATCAATAAATCTGCTTGTCAGAATGATGAATCAGTTCCTTGCTCTGATTGGCTACTCAGTGGGATGGATGAATGTGATTGGTTGTTTCAGGTGGATGAGAAGCAGCTGCTGAAAATGTTTATCCCTCCTGATTCTTCAGGAAATAGACTGGCCCGCTGCAGGAGGTAAGGTTTCCTTCCTTCTCCTCAGTTCTTTAAATAATAAAAATGACCGTCACATCATTTCCTGTTGCACCTGTTGTGCAGGTATGTCAATCCTCAGTGGCAGCTGTTAGTTGCTAACAGTTCCACTAATGTTAGCCACCTAGAAACCGAAGACTGCATTGACGGATGGACCTTTGAGCAATCAGACTTTCTCGCCACCACCGTCTCCGAGGTAGCGGCAGGCACATGGCGAGCCTATTAGCGTGCATTGCCACAGTTGTGTTAATGAGGTCACCTGTCTCTTACCTATCAATCTCTCACATGTGTGCGTCGCAGTGGAGGTTGGTCTGCTCCCTCCGTCCTCTCAAACAAATGATTCAGACCATTTATATGGGCGGAGTTTTAACGGGAGCCATAGTCTACGGCAGCTTATCTGACAGGTGAGAGTTACCTGTGTATACCTGTTCATTGTCTCAGGTGAGCAGTGCAATCAGACCCCCTCTGTCTATCTCTCAGGTTTGGGAGGCGGTCTGTTCTGATTTGGTCATACCTGCAACTTGCTGTGCTTGGCTGTAGCTCCGCCCTCTCCCCCACATACTCCGTCTACTGCATCTTCAGGTTTCTGAGTGGGATGGCGGTGTCCGGGGTCATCATCAACGGAGTTTCCCTAAGTACCTGTCTACCTGGTTTGCTATTTATCTGTCCACCTGGGCACTTGTCTGTCTTCCTAACTGAGTGTCTCCTCAGAGGTTGAGTGGATCCCAACCAAGACGAGGACAGTAGTCGGCACACTCAGTTCCTTCTTCTTCACCTTTGGTCAAATGGTCCTGGCCGGGCTTGCATATTGGCTGAGAGACTGGAGGAAGCTGCAGATGGTTGTCTCTGCACCTCTCTTCCTGTTCTTCACCTACAGTTGGTCAGTCAGACTTTTAAAAAAAAGACGTGATTGGTCAGGTGTTTCTCTTTGCTCTGCGATTGGTCAGGTAGTTCTCTCTGTGCTCTGATTGGTCAGGTGGTACTCAGAGTCAGCTCGATGGCTCGTTTTGAACCGGCGCTCTGAGGACGCATTGAAGAGTCTTCACCGAGTTGCTCGGATCAACGGGAAATCAGAGATGATCGAAAAGATCACTGTTGAGGTAACCTGGCCACCTGTGTAAAAGTGCAATTTGTCCATTCAGATGCTGAGCTCTGTACCATGTGACTGCAGGTGCTCCACTCTCACATGAACAAAGAGATTGAGTCGGCGCATTCAACATTCACGGTGTTCGACCTGCTGAGGACCCCGGGGATGAGACGCATCTCCATTTGTCTGATGGCTGTCTGGTCAGACATACACCTGCTCATATGCTCACCTGTCTCACCTGCTTACTTGTTTACCTGTTTACCCATTTACCTGCTCTTCTGTTTATCTGCTTCTTCTATCTGTTTTATTTTTTTACTTAATAAAATGAAGCTCCTGTATCCACCTGTAAACCTGTGTACTCACCTGTGTGCAGGTTCTCTACTAGTTTTGCATACTACGGCCTGGCGATGGACCTCCAGAAGTTTGGGGTGAGCAGCACGATACCTGTCTTCCTACTTACCTGCTGAAGTTTCAGTACACCTGTTTAAACTTCTTCTCCCATCCTATTGGTTGGATCTACTGTGCTTCCTTCCTATTGGTTGTTTGTTGTTGCAGGTGAGTATTTACCTGATGCAGATCATCTTTGGAGCTGTAGATATTCCCGCCAAACTGTTTGCATTGGGAATACTCAGTTACCTGGGGAGGCGGGTCTCTCAGGCAGTTTGTCTCTTCTTCTCTGCCACCATCATCTTTGCCAACATCTTTGTCCCCACAGGTACATCCTAATCCTGATCTCGATTCTGAATCTATTTGAGACCCTGGCCCTGATTCTAATTCGGAAACTTATCCCAATCCGTATTCTGACCACAATATTAATTTAGATCCTATTCCAAATCCCAAAATTTATCATAACACTGATTTAGGATTGTGATCCCAAATCTGATTCTGATTCAACCCTGATCCTGATCCAGAATCTGATCCTGATCCAATCTGAACTTTAATCTTAATCCCGATTGTGATACTACCCTGTTCCTGATTCTAATTTAGATCCCGATTCTAAATCCAATATGAATAAAATAAAAGTTTTTTAAAAGAATCCTAATTCAAATCACGGTCCTCGATTCTGACAACGACCCAATCTGTTCTTCGAATCCTGATTCTGACCCTGATATGAACATAACCCTAATCCATTCCTATTCCCTGTCCTGAATTTGATCATGACCCTGATCTTAATTTGGATCCCAGTCACAATCCTAATGCTGACTCTGATTTCAGTTCAGATTCTGATCCTGGTCTGAAACTAATTCTAATCCAGATCCTATTCCTGATCCTGAATATGAACCTGACTCCGACACAGAGTCTAATTTGGATTCTGATCTTTATCCTGATCCAAGTCCCAATCTCTATTGAAGTCTGGGTCTTGATTTTGACCCTGATCCTAATGTGGACCATGATCCCAATTCTAATTTCAATACTAATTCTAATTCCGATCCAAATCTTTGATTCTGGCACTGATCCAGGTCTTTAATCCTAATCCTAATTCTGACCCTATGTCCTATCGTGAACCTGAACAAAATCCTGACCCTTGCTTGAATTCTGATCCTGGTCCTATTCCCAATCCCGTTTCTAATCCCACAGACATGCAGACTCTGAGGACCACGCTGGCCTGCCTGGGTAAAGCTTTCACCTCAGCCTCCTTCACCACCGTTTACCTGTACACCGGTGAGCTGTACCCAACTGTTATCAGGTGATTAAATAAAACCAATGGCTCATATTTAATATTAAATCATGTTAATTTAACTAACAAAAAAACCCTCACGTATCTACTGGCTGAAGCGAGAGATTTAGGATCAAATTGCTGAAACAACTGATTAATGAGTTTGAGTGATATTGTTGCTCTCATGACTTCATAACCACTGGTCTGAATACTAAACATTGTAGCTAGGCCAGGGTCATGTGACTCATCTCAGTAAGTCACTGATAGGATGAGGCAGGGTCTCAAAATGGTTTCACCCAAAACCTCTGCTAAAAATGACCCACACCCTTTTTCACACCTTGACTCATGTGATGAGGCACGTGATCAATAGTGGGTCTATGACCGTCTTAAGGGACACTCCCACAGGGCTTAAAAACTGGGATTCTCCAACATTTCATCTGAGAACTGAAGAAGCTTCTCAGGTGAAACATCTTCATGCAACTTAAAGAAGTCCAGACGCTTTTCTTTCCGAGCTCCTTACACTGCGATGACCTGGAGGCTGAGAAGCTTCAGACATGTTGCCTTGCACTCTATAAACCAAATTACCAGCTGACGGGGGGGATGCACTGTTCTTTTATTATTATTTAATGCTGACCAATGCTTCTTTATTTTTCTTACTGTGTGGAACTTTTGAATAATAATTCAAAGTTATATTACAAAGAAGTGCAATACAAATTATTAACCTGCTGGCTATTACCATCACACTGTTTCTATAGTCCACCTTATGAAACTTAAATTAGTGACTATTATCTTTAAAGCACAGTCAAAATTACACAGTCTAAACTGTGTATAAAGTTTGTTTTCTTTTCGTTTTTTCAGTGCAGGAATCAGACAAAAATGTGTTTCTGTTGTTGGGCTTAAATAGAATAATAAGTATGAAAATGTGTAATTCTCTTTTGGTTTTTAAATGAATGTGGTATCAGTTGTTATGAACTTACATGTTTGTTTGTTTGCTGTTTAGTTTATTGTTGTTTTTTCTGTTGTGGAGGGTAGAGTTGTTTTAATAATGAGAACACAGTTGGGCGTAAGTGTTGCAGCCTGTTCAGTCACAAACTTTATATAAACGTTTTCACACTGTCTGCGTAACGTGGTGATTGGTTAAAAATAAACATCAGCACGTTAAAGATGAGTGCACTGAGCTGTAATTACCAATGGCTAACGTGTCTTTATGATTCTAATGCTGGTTAGCTTTTGGGATTAGCATGGAGCAGAGCTAACATTAGCTTACACAGGTGAACAAGCCCCGCAGATGGTGAGGTTCAGAACCCCGAGGACTTCCATAATTAACCTCAGTGTGTGAAGACGACTCTCCTCTGCTAGCATAATGCCAAACATAAGAAGCTGCTCTTTGAGGACGTGAACTTTTAGTTCTTCTTACTCTGATAAGCTAAATGATTTGTTTCCTTGCTACATCATGTCATTTCCCGTTTGCTGTCTGTTTTATGTCATACGTAAAAATATATAAATGGCAGACAAAAAAAAAAAAGACATTTAGATCATGTGATGTGTGCGTGTGCTTTCAGGCAGACGGGAATGGGCTTCGTCTCCACCATGGCAAGAATTGGCAGCATGGCGGCGCCCGCTGTCCTCATCCTAGATGAAGTAATGTCACTAATCTAACCGTCCTTTGAATATGATCAAGGTCATCAATAAAGGCAAACACTTTACTGATGGGACGACATTTCCCAGGTGCTCCCTGCTCTGCCTAGCTTGGTATACGGTGGCTCGGCCGTGCTCGCCGGCTGCTTCGCCTGCTTCCTGCCAGAGACGCTCAACGTGCCGCTGCCCGACACCGTCGAGGACGTGGAGACCAAGTGGTGAGCTACTAGCTATCTGCTAGCTTTACCAGAGCCACCTTCGTTGGCTGGTTAGCTTCGTTCACTGGGCTAGCTGTGGTAGCTGCATAGAGCTTGGGAACCATAATGCATTCTGGGTAGTACTGCCATGTTTTAGCTTGCACTAAATCAAAACAAAGACAAACACTGAAGACAGACAGGGATCACAGAAAGGAGCTAAGATTAACCACAGAACAGAACTAGAAACATAGAAATGTACTTAAATGTGACAGAACTAGAACGTAAATCACTTCATAAACCCAAAATAAATCACAAACCCACCAAACTCAAACACTGAGTCACAGAAACCATGACCGCTGCAGGTGCAGTCTTTGTTCTCCGTCAGAGGTCAAAGGTGAAAGGAGGACTTGGGTGCCCAAGGTGTAAAAGGAAGTGAGTAAGGTTTATCTATTAAGTGCTTTTCATAGACAGGCAGTCACAAAGCGCTGTACACAAAGGTGAAAATAAACCGTTAGGTAACAAAATCGACGATATGGACCAGGGTCTCAAACTCAATTTAGCTGGGGGGCGCTGGAGGGGGAGTCTGGGTGGGGCTGGGCCGCATCAGGTTTTCTACAAGAAAGGCATTGTTAACAAATTCCAATCTTCTCAAATCTCTTTATTTTTTAACACAAAATAAGATGAAAAATAAATAAACAAATTAAGAATGATTAAGAAAATAAATTAATCTGTAATAATTAAATAAAATAATAATAATAAAATTTTTCTAGTCAGTGACCTTGTGAGGTTTCTTCAGTCTTCTATATCTGCTGTATTCACATTCAAATGTCTGTATTAGCAGTTCTTTAACCTTCTCCTGAACATAGAATTTTTATTTCAAACATGCAAATATAACTGAAATAACAAGAGAAAAACAAATACAAAACTTAAAAATCATCAAGTTTTCATGTGTATATCTATGTCTACACAATGTGTGTGCTTGAAAAGAAACAGGATGAAGTTTACACTTTTCCTGTTCCTACCCTCTTATTTCAAATTTCATTGCTTACAAATCCATATCCAGAATTAACATTAATGGATCCATACATGTTTCACTATGTGCAACTGTAACACATGAACATACACAAATAAAACTATTTTCAGCACGTAAACAAAAACAACAACTAATCACCCTGTGTTTAACACCTGCTTAATCTCTGAGTTTATTTTATATCTATGTGACAAACACCTGATTGAACACTTAATCCTGGAGTACTTTGGCCTTGATCTATAAAAAATGAGGACACAATGAGACAACTCAGTCACTGAGAGGAAGACTTCCTATAATTATGCAATTTATTATTTTTAAATAGGAGTGTGAGTTTTTGTATTGATGTACTTTTCTTGATCTCCTCTGTACAGGTGTTGCACACACTAACTCCTCTGACTGTAATGCTGTGATATTTTACATTTGTCCTTACTACTGGCTTGAACATAAGGATTCCTCTCAGGTCAGGAGTATTTGGTCTTATTTGGAGCAAGTTCTGAATGTTGTGGGGCAAAGATTTATTTGCTGCTTTGCACATTGTTTGCGCAGTTCTGAGGTCGACCAAATCTTTTTTTTTTTTTGATCAAGGTCTTTTTATTGAACAAAGAGTTGCTTTTAACAACAATTATGGCAGTATTAACAAACAGTCGTATCCCCCCCCCCTCACCCATCCAGAACATTGTAACTAAAACCCAGCCAGAGAGGAAGGAAGAGATAAAATAAAATAAAATTACAGATAAAAAGTAAATACTAAAATAAATGAATAACAGCAAGGGAAGCAAAAAACAACAACAACAACAACAAACAAAACAATAACAAAGAAAAAAAACAAAACCAGAACCAAACACTCACACACACATTAAGCGATAGTATCCGGACTTAACCTTTCAAAGTAAGTAAGAAAAGGTTGCCATGTGTCATAAAATTTCTGAGCCGAACCTTTTACAGTGTAGCGGATCTTTTCCAGCTGAGTATAGTACATGACATCCTTAACCCATTGCCCATATGATTTGATTTGATATGATATACCTTTATTAGTCCGACAAGGGGAAATTTCATAAGGCTGCCGACCTATTGCACGCAATGGCGGTGCCATCTTACCCTTCGACCATACATACATTACACAAAAACATCACATGGGGAAGACAGGTCAGAGAGGTATAACAATGGAGTGTGGTGTGTGTTTCATGATCAACAACAGCTGGTGTGATTATGCGAACGTGCACCCGGTCAAATCCTTCTGCTCACCGGACCTGGAGTACCTGATGGTTAAGTGCCGGCCATTCTGGCTACCGAGGGAATTTACAGCAGTGATTATTACGGCTGTTTACATTCCCCCACAAGCCGACACTGACCGAGCACTCAGGGAACTGTACAGCGCGATCAGCAGTGAGGAAACCGCACACCCAGAGGCGGCGTTTATCACGACCGGGGACTTTAATAAGGGTAACCTGAAGAAAGTCTCACCAAAACTCCACCAACACATCCATTTCAACACTCGTGGAGACCGGCTTCTTGACCACTGCTACACCTCTTTCCGGGATGCGTACAAAGCCCTCCCCCGCGCCCCATTCGGCCAATCAGATCACCGCTCCATCCTGCTTCTACCCGCCTACAGGCAGAAGCTGAAACAGGAAGCTCCAACCCTGAGGGCGGTGCATCGTTGGTCGGACCAATCGGAGTCTACGCTGCGGGACTGTTTTGATCACGCGGACTGGGAAATGTTTCACGTGGCTGCTAAAGACATCGATGAATACACAGACTCAGTCTGTGGATTTATCAGAAAATGCGTGGAAGATGTCGTCCCATCCGGAACAGTTAAATCCTTCCCAAATCAAAAACCCTGGATTAACGGAGATGTTCGCACGGCGCTAGCGGCACGGAGCACCGCTTTTGCCTCCGCGAACACATCGGACTACAAACACGCACATTACCAACTCCGGAAGACGATCAAAGCAGCCAAACGTGAGTACAGGGACAGGGTAGAGCAACAGTTTGACAACCCTCGGAGTATGTGGCAGGGACTAAACACGATCACAGACTTTAGAGGGAAAACCAGCACACCGCAGACCACGGCCTCTCTGTGTGAGGATCTAAACGTATTCTACGCTAGATTCGACACAGCGAACACCAGGAGACCGGACAGTGTGCGCACCGCGGATGACGTCAGTGCGCACACTGTGTCTGAGGAGGATGTGCGGAGGTACTTCAGGAGAGTGAACCCACGCAAAGCTACTGGTCCGGACGGGATTCCCGGCCGCGTCCTCAAGTCATGCGCGGCTCAGCTGGCTGGAGTGTTTACACATATCTTCAACCTTTCCCTCTCTCTGTCTGTAGTCCCAGCCTGCTTCAAAATGGCCACCATCGTCCCTGTACCCAAATCCTCCACCATCTCATCATTGAACGACTGGCGACCTGTAGCCCTGACCCCCATCGTGAGCAAATGCTTCGAGAAGCTGGTCAGGGACTTCATCTGCTCTGCACTACCCGACTCACTGGACCCTCTACAGTTCGCATACCGCCACAACAGGTCCACTGATGATGCCATAGCCCTGACACTCCATGCTGCCCTGTCACACCTGGAGAAGAGAGACACGTATGTGAGAATGCTGTTTGTAGATTACAGCTCAGCATTCAACACCATCGTTCCCTCGAAGCTGGACAGGAAACTGCAGGATCTAGGACTGAGCAGCTCCCTCTGCAGCTGGATCCTTAACTTCCTGTCTGACAGACGCCAAGTGGTCAGACTGGGCAGCACCACCTCATCCCCCATCACACTGAACACTGGTGCTCCACAGGGGTGTGTACTGAGCCCTCTCCTGTACTCACTCTACACCTACGACTGCACGGCCACTAACAACTCCAACATCATTGTGAAGTTTGCGGACGACACTACAGTGGTGGGTCTTATCACCAACGGTGATGAGACAGCCTACAGGGAGGAGGTCAGCGCCCTGACCCACTGGTGTCAAGACAACCATCTCACCCTCAACGTCGCAAAGACAAAGGAGCTGATAGTGGACTTCCGGAGGTGCAGAGGAGTACACACCCCCATCACCATCAACGGCGCCGCTGTGGAGAGAGTGAGCAGCTTCCGCTTCCTTGGTGTACATCTGGCTGAGGATCTTACGTGGTCAGTACACATAAACAAGACAGTGAAGAAGGCGCAGCAGCGCCTCTTCTTTCTCAGGAGACTGAAAAGATTCGGCATGAGCCCCCGCATCCTCAGGACCTTCTATCGCTGTGCCATTGAGAGCATCCTCACTGGATGCATCACCACCTGGTATGGCAACACCACCGCTTACAACCGCAAAGCTCTCCAGAGAGTAGTGCGGTGTGCTGAACGGATAATTGGAGGTGAGCTTCCCTCCCTCCAAGACATCTACAGGAAGCGGTGCCTGAGGAAAGCGGGGAGGATCATCAAGGACTCCAGTCACCCCAGCCATAAACTCTTCAGACTACTTCCATCAGGAAGGAGGTTCTGCAGCATCCGGTCCCGTACCAGCAGACTGAGAGACAGCTTTTTCCACCAGGCCATCAGACTGCTGAACACGTCATAGACACCTCACCCTCACTACTGGAACTTCAACATTATGCACTCCATACTGTACATTAATGCCACTGTTTTGCACATACCTACCTCTGTATATTTTATATTTTATATATCTTATTTTATTGTTTACTCTATTTCATTTGTAAAACATGTATATACACACTCACACACACACACACACACACACACACGTAGAAAAACATATTTAGTACACACATTCAGTAATGTATATACCTTTATATATGGTACATATATTTATTACTTTTTAGATTAACCATTTTTATATTTTGCTTGTTGCACGTTATTGTATTTTGCACAACTCTGTTGCTTGTGAAGCTTGCACACAAGAATTTCACTCGCATGTACTGTACCAGTGTACCTGCACATGTGACGTGACAATAAAGGTGATTTGATTTGATTTGATTTTGGAACATGCACCACATGAGGAAAGATAAGGAGAAAAAAAATAACTCCTCCCAGACTCCAACAGGGAGATCAGTTTGAGAACAGAAAAAAACACCTCTGCACATGAAAAAACTCTTAATACACCAAAGAAACACATGACAAGCAACAGGGATGGGTAAAGGGTGAGAGACAGCCGATTTAGACAGTACATCCGGGCTTGCAGCCTAAGCGTCGAAGGCGTTTGGAGGGGGGAGGGGGATGAGTGTATGTCTGCATGTGTATATATGTCTGTGCGTGTGTGTGTGTGTGTGTGTGTGTGTGTGTGTGTGTGTGTATGTGTCCAGAGTTCAGCTGAGACAGTGTCCTTCGCCCTGCCAGGCTAAGTAAACAGTTTTCCAGCCAACCCAGGTGGCCTTGCATAGAAAGGGAAGAACAGTCTCCACACAGTCGTTATCAGGGTGTTGTTGTTCAGCTCCAGCCTTGCAACCGCAGCTGGCGCCGAAGGGGTATCCGCATGAGTGATGGTGCTTTTTACTTTAGTGTGAACAGCTCATATGAATTTCCAAGCAGTTCTACAGTCCAACACTGGTCTCTCAATCTCCCGTTGGAGAGCCGCGAGCTTCGCCATACTTGTGCTCTGTGATATACAGGTAGAAATGGCTCTTTCCATTTCAGTAAGATCATTCTACGGGCCAAAAGAGTGCAAAAAGCAAGAAGATCAGAGTGTGATTTAGAAAGACTGGCATCATGAAGCGTCGCCCCAAAAATGGCTGTAAATGGGCAGGGTGCAATTGGAACACCAAATATGTTGGACATGGTTTCAAATATACTTTTCCCAAAAGCTACCCAGTTTTGGACATGACCAGAACATGTGAAATAGGGAAGCAGGCTCTTGTTTGCACCAGTCACATGTGGGGTCAAACCCATCCTTGACTTTGCTCAATCTAGCTTTAGACCAATGGAGACGGTGAACCACTTTGAACTGAATCACCACGTGTTTAAGGCAGATAGATGACGAAAAAATTCTATAGATTATCTTATGCCAAGTCTCATCTGCAATCCGTTGGCCAAGGTCTCTTCCCCATCGTTCCCTAAGTGATTGCAATGTGGACAGCCTAAAATTACTTAACAGCTCGTAAACATAACTGATAACCCGCTTGGCATTTGGTTTAAAATCAAAAATATCATCCAAAAGGGATGGAGGTGGACAGGATGGAAAGCACTCAGTATTAGAAGCAACAAAATTCCTGAGTTATAGATACCTGAAAAAATGTGACTGAGGGACCTTGAACTTGGTCACCAGCTGTTCAAATGAGGAAAAGATATTGTCCGTGAAGAGAGCATTCATTGAAGTTATTCCAAGCTTTGTCCATATGTTAAATGCCTTGTCTGTTAAGGATGGAGAAAACATGCAATGTCTATGCGGTGGTGCATTAAGAGAGAGTTCAGTCTGTTTAAAGTGCCTTCTGAGCTGGTACCATAATTTCAGTGAATGGATAACAAGAGGATTCGTGGTGAAGCTGGAGATCGGTCCCGCCAGAGGTAGTCTGGCACACAGCAAAGACATCAGGGAGGATTGACTCACTGACAGCTTTTCCAGTGTTACCCATGATGATAAATTATCATGATCTTTTATCCAGTACAATAATGTCCTTATATTAGATGCCCAGTAATAAAACAAAAAATTTGGGAGTGCTAAGCCTCCTGCGCTCCGTGGTCTTTGTAATACACTCTGTTTCAGCCTAGGTGGCTTTTTGTTCCAAATGAAGGAAGAGATTTGACTATTTAGATTATTAAAAAATGACTTAGTTAAAAAAAATTGGAAGACATTGAAAAAGATATAGAAATTTAGGGAATATAGTCATAGAATAGAATAGAATTCAACTTTATTGTCATTGCACATGTCACAGGTACAGGGCAACGAAATGCAGTTTGCATCCATCCAGAAAGTGCTTTAGTCGTGATATAGATATATTACAATATATATTAGCAATAATATAGATGTGTAAGTATATTACAGAAATGGGTCTATTATGGTATGTTATAATGTACACGGTATGAAGTATGTTATGAATATTCTATAACTATAAGTATGTACAGGCTATGAACAGGATATAAATATGAAATAAAAACTATACAGAAATCTGAGATATACAGTTATACAGAAATGTGAACTATGCAAGTTATAAACAGTTGTAGGATTAAAAATTATCGTATGTACAGAATGATATTTACACAGAACTATACAGTAGTGCAGTTAGGATAATTGTGATAGTGATAAAGTGCTAGTGGTTGTGGTTGTGTGTATGTTCAGTCCATGAGTTTAACGTGAGTCAGATGTCAGGAGGCAGAGTTCAGGAGTCTGACAGCTGTGGGGAAGAAGCTGTTCCGGTGCCTGGTGGTCTTAGTCCGGAGGCTCCTGTAGCGCCTCCCAGAGGCCAGGAGGGTGAAGAGTCCATGTGATGGGTGACTGGGGTCTTTGATGATTTTCCCAGCCCTTTTCAGACACCGCTTCCTGTAGATGTCCTTTATGGCAGGAAGTGGTGCTCCGGCGATGCGCTGGGCAGTTTTCACGACCCTCTGCAACGCCTTCCGGTCCGAGGCAGAGCAGTTCCCGTACCAGACTGTTATACAGTTGGTCAGGATGCTCTCGATGGTGCAGCGATAGAAGTTCACCAGGATGTCTGAGGACAGGTGGTTCTTCCTCAGAGTCCTCAAGAAGAAGAGGCGCTGGTGAGCCTTCTTGACCAGCTTGGAGCAGTTGGTTGTCCAGGTGAGATCCTCGGAGATGTGGACTCCCAGGAACTTGAAGCTGCTCACACGCTCCACAGCCGTCCCCTTAATGTGGATGGGTGGATGTGGGTCAGCATTCCTCCTGTAGTCCACGATGAGCTCCTTGGTCTTCTCGGTGTTAAGCAGCAGGTTGTTTGTGTCGCACCACTCAGCCAGACGATCCACCTCCTCCCTGTAGGCGGCCTTATTGTTGTCACTGATGAGGCCAATCACCGTGGTGTCATCTGCAAACTTAATGATGGTGTTGGAACCATCAGCAGGTCTGCAGTCGTGGGTGAAGAGGGAGTAGAGGAAAGGGCTCATCACACAGCCTTGTGGTACACCAGTGTTCATTGTGATTGTTGATGAGCAGCGGTTATCCAGCCGGACATGTTGGGGGCGGTTGGTCAGGAAGTCCAGTAACCATTTGCAGATGAGGGAACTGATGCCCAGGTCTGTCAGTTTCCTGATGAGTTGTGAGGGGTGGATTGTATTGAACACTGAACTGAAGTCTATAAACAGCATTCTGGCGTAAGTGTTGTTGTTGTCCAGGTGTGAGAGGACAGAGTGCAGTGCGATGGAGACTGCATCCTCTGTGCTCCTGTTCTGGCGGTATGCAAATTGGTGGGGGTCCAGGGTGGGGGGGAGACAGGATTTGAAGTGTGCTAAGACCAGCTGCTCTAAGCACTTAGTGATGATGGGGGTGAGTGCTACTGGGCGGTAGTCATCTTAATGATATTTAATCTACCACCCAGTGAAAGAGGCAAGGACTCCCACTTTCCAAAATCCACTTTTAGCTTAGACAATAAAGGAAGATAATTAGTTTTATACAAGTCTTTATGGTTCTGCGTAATCCAAATGCCCAAGTATTTGAACTTGTTATAGCTGAGTTTGAAAGGTGCTAAAATAGACGAAAGTTCCCCGGTTATTGTACCTAAAGGCATTGCCTCGCTTTTCCCGGAATTCACCTTATATCCAGAAATTGTCCCGAATTCCTTAAGTATATCTAAAAGTTTAGGGAGGCTATTTGAAGGGTTGGAAATAAACAAGAGCATGTCATCGGCATAAAGAGAGACTTTATGTTCGACATCCCCACGATGTATTCCCTCAACATCAACACAATGTCTCAGAGCAATAGCTAGCGGTTCAATTGCGATGGCAAAAAGAAGAGGTGACAAAGGGCACCCCTGTCGTGTGCCACGCTGAAGCTGAAAAAAGGGGGACAGACTATTGTTGGTCCGAATGGCCACTACAGGGGAACAGTACAATACTTTTATCCAGGATACAAAATTACTCCCGAAGCCAAATTTTTTAAGCGTATTGAAAAGAAAGTCCCATCTCACCCGATCAAATGCTTTTTCTGCATCAAGCAAAATTACAGTTTCCAATACATTACCTTTGACATGGCTATAGATTATATTTAATAAACGTCTAATATTAAAAAATGAATACCTATTTTTGATAAAGCCTGTCTGATCGGGTGAGATAATGGAGGGCAGATGTTTCTCTAAACGGTGGGCCAACACTTTAGCAAGGATCTTGGTGTCCGTGTTCAGCAAAGATATTGGACGGTATGAGCCACAATCTAAATGATCCTTATCCTTTTTTAGAATTAGGGAGATCACTGCTTGACGCATTGTTGGAGGCAAGGATTGTGAGAGGAAAGATTCTTCAAAAGTTGACTTTAACAATGGGTTCAATTGGTTAGAAAACTTCTTGAAAAAATCAGAAGGATACCCGTCAGGGCCAGGAGCTTTTCCAGACTGCATACTCCGTATGGCCATTTCAATTTCAGCATTAGAAATGGACTCCTCCAAACTGGTGGCCACATCTTCTCCTAAGGAAGGGATATCAAGTTTCTCAAAGAAATTTTCTAGTGCCAGGTCATCTTTAGCTGGTGGGGAGCTGTATAAAGTCTGATAGTATTTAAAAAAACTATTATTTATACCTTGGTTATCCGTACACCTTATTCCCTGGTCATTCTGGATCTCAGGGATAGCTTGGTTAGCTGTTCTTTGTCGTAGCTGATGAGCTAGCAGCTTGCCTGTTTTTTCTTCATGTTCATACGAGTAACTACGCAGCTTCGAAATTAGATACTCAGCCTGTTTTGTAGATATAAGATTATATTCAATTTGTAATTTCAGCCTACGTTTATATAATACCGGATCAGGGGAATGGCTATATACAGCGTCTAGTTTAGTAATTTCGTCAGCTAATTGAAAGAGTCGCTCAGTATCATTCTTTTTTTTGTTCGCACAAAATGAGATTATCTGGCCTCTCAGATATGCTTTTAGGGATTCCCAAACAGTTGATGGTGACATCCCTGGGATTTGGTTGATAGCAAGAAAGAAATCTATTTGAGACCTAATATAATTAACAAACTCTTCGTCTGCTAACAATACTGGATTGAATCTCCATGGCCGATAATTAGAGTAGGCATTGGGAATACGCAGTGAAAGAACAACAGGTGAATGATCTGAAATCACCATGGCCTTGTAATCACAGTCTGTTACTGAAGGGAGGAGTTTTTTGTCCAGAAAGAAATAATCTATGCGAGTATATGTTTTATGGACATTAGAAAAAAAAGAATACTGACTTGAGTTTGGGTTACGGAATCTCCATACATCAGCTAACCCATAGCTATGAAGAAAACGCTGAATAACACCTGCTGATTTTGAAACAGGCGTGCTTTTGTGCGAGCTGCGGTCCATAGCAGATAATGAGCAATTTAGGTCCCCACCAAAAATAATAATATGTATTGCCATGTTGGGAAGCCGTGCAAAGACGTTAGTGAAAAAACTATGGTCGTCCCAGTTAGGGGCATAGACATTTGCTAGAATCAAGGGGAAACCATATAAATGTCCTACAACTACAACAAAATTGATCAGTGTTGCTGAACTATGAAATATTTTGGGTGCAGTGTATTTTTTACATACAGGTATAACAGAATAGCTTTAGTGTTGTTGTTTATTTAAACTTGAGTATGAACTTATACAAAATGCAGCAAGATATTAAAAAAACAGTTTTATTGATTAAAAAAAACCACACTATATCGGATTCATATCGGTATCGGCAGATATCCAAATTTATGATATCGGTATCGGTATCGGACATAAAAAAGTGGTATCGTGCCATCTCTAGTTCTTATCATCTTTTCTTATTACCCACAGCTACATCCACATCTGTTGGGCCTAGGCTGCTCACTAGGGCTGGGTATCATCACTGATTTCTATAATCCATTCGATTCTATTCAATTTCAAAAATATTCTGCAATATTGCATAATTTTAAAAAAGTTTAAATTTCTTCAGTATTGAACAGCAGAAATTAGGCTTTCTTGTCCGAGGTCATTTAAGTAAGAAAAAAAAAAGACAGCGGCCGACAGCGCTGTAAACAACGGTAGACTGGTGGGTAATAAGTGAATGAATAATGCCGAAAACAGAGATTTTTCGATGGGAAACTGTTCTTGAAGTACAGAGAGAGAGAGAAAACTGTGCATGAAGTGTGATTTTATCGTGGTGGAAGCAAAACAGCAAAAGTAAGAGTGAATTAATGACGACTTGTATCAAATGTGAAGCGTAGTTTGCTGCTTCTTTTGCTGCTGGTTCAGTGAATTTTGGTTGGAGAGACAAAACCTGCAGCTCAGAATCAGCGCAAAAAAGACGCAAACACAAAGCGCGGACACATCAGAATCAGAGCTGTCGGCTTTCAGCCCCGACGGCGTGTCCGTGTACAGGCCGTCAGGTGAGAAAGCGAGAAAGAGAAAGCTGATTCTGATGCGTCGGTGGGTCCGCTCTGTGTTTACGGCTTTTTTTTTCTTTTTCTTTTTTAAACTCGAACAGCTGGTCGCACCGGTGAGACCCAGGAATTTGTTTTAGTCACACCATTGAAAATTTGATCGCATTTGCGACCAAATTGGTCACACTCTAGAGCCCTGAGAATGTATATTGGATGGGTGTGTGTTTTATATGTGTTTCCCCACACTTCATTTCTTTTCATTTCATTTTTTATTTTGCTTCACACATGGTACAGCAGTAACTCATTTCCTATACACAAACCTTCCTTTCAAAAGTAACACTGTTTCCATGCATGAAAAGGGGCAGGAAGAAGAATAAATTCTTATTAACACCTGCCCCTATATATAATAATACAAGTAGGCACTTACAACCAAAATACACTCTGGCACTACTCTGTACACAGCAAAACAAAACAAGTAAAACACAGTGTGTCATGTACGGCAGTATAATAGAACAATAGAGAGTATATAATGACGTTTGATTTATGAGATCCTTGACCTTATAGAGAATTGCCCGAGACTTTGATATTTTGCCTTTGATATGAGTAATGTGGGGAATCCAGGATAGTTTGTGATGTATTATCACAGGAATTTATTTCAGATAATCTGTTTAATTCAGTGTTATTTATTGTCAGTTTATTATTGGTAGAATATCTTTGATTCCCAAATATTATGAATTTTGTTTTACTCAGGTTCAATGTTAATTTATTATGGTCAAACCAGGTCTTCAGATTATTTAATTCATTTTCTAGTTCATTCAGAAGTTGTTCCAAGTTACTTCCACAGCACAGTAAGTTTGTATCATCCGCAAATAATATTATTTTCAAAGACTTTGAAATTGCACATATCTCATTAATGTACAATATGAAGAGCAGCAGCCCCAAAACTGATCCTTGGGGAACCCCACACACAGCGGGTTTCAATTTTGACTTTATGGCATTTATTTGGGTGCATTGTTTACAGTTTTTAAGGTAACCCATGATAATGCCACCCCTCTGACCCCATATGTACATAGTTTGTTAAGTAACAGGCTGTGATCAACTGTATCGAATGCTTTTTTTAAATCTAAAAAAACTCCGACAGCATATTCTTTGTTTTCAATAGCAGTTGTTACTGTATCTATAAACTCCATTAAGGCATGCGTTGTGGTCCTTTTGGGTCTAAATCCATACTGCTGTTCATATAGTACATGGCTTTTTATGATAAAGTCATATAATCTATTGTAAAATATTTTTTCCAGTATCTTAGAGAACTGCGGTAGTAGAGAGATGGGCCAATAGTTTGTGAGAAGATGTTTATCTCCAGCTTTATATATTGGAACTACCTTTGCAATTTTCAACTTATCAGGGAATAAACCACTTTGTAATGACAGTTTACAAATGTAGGTAAATGGTTTCACAATACATCCAGTAATATCTTTAATTAAGTGCATATCAATGCCATCACAGTCAGTTGATTTCTTGGAGTTAAAGCATGTAACTACATCAATAATTTCCTCTTCATCTACTCCCCTCATAAACATTGAGTTTGCTACATTAATAGTTTTAGTTTTAGGAGGGTGTCCAGTTTTTGCAGTGTCTTTAGCCAAGCCAGGACCAACATTAAGAAAAAAGTAATTAAAGCCATTTGCAATTTGTTTTATGTCACTAGTCATTGTATTTTGTATGAATGGAAAACTGAAGAACATGAACTTATCTTCTGAACATGGCTTCTCTTGCCTACTCCTTGCTGCTAGAGACCTGGCAGCGCTTCCTCTCGCATAGCCGAGCCACATTTGGCCTGAGGGAGGAAGCAGTTGAGACCTTCAGTATGTCTTGAAGATGATCATTAGTAAGTGTGGACCTGTACTTGGACTTTATTAAAGTTCAAGGTGAAGAAGAGCTTTTTGCACAAGTATGTGCTCCCAAAAAGCCACATGGTCCGCTTGAACATTTGGGAAAGCCGAGGGAAACTGGGGCTCAATTCTCTCAAAAGTTGATCAAGCTTGTTTGTTTTTCCACTCACCTCCCTGAACTTTGCTTTGAGTTCAGAGTTGCACTGCAGCTCAATGAGCTCCACTGAAGCACAGAAGGGGCATCTTGCACATCAGAGGAGAAGGGGTCGGCAAAAATGTGAAATGTGGCTCTGTTCGTCTTGGAGTCAGCAAATCTGTGATCAAATTCCTCCTGTAGCCTCAAAATGACATTAACATACTTTTTTTCCTGCATCCACGAGTGCCTTGGATGCTGGGAAATGGTAAAGGTTTGTCTGAGAGAGCTGGGCTTTCCATAATGCAAGTTTTGTGGAGAATGCTCTCACGTTGTCATAGGCAGCACTGACAAGTTGCCCCTGGCCTTGTAACGTCTTGTTCAGTACATTAAGCTCATGTGTTATATCAACAAGAAAAGCTAAGTCCATGAGCCATTTGGGATCACTTAGCACAGGAACACCAACTCCATCCTTCTCCATGAAGGCTTCACTTCTGCTCTCAACTCAAAAAAATCTCTTCAATACATTTTCCCTGCTGAGCCAACGTATCTCGGTGAAGTAAAGCACATCCCCATATTCTGACTCCATTTCCTCTTAAAAAGCATGGAACGTTCGGTGCTTTAAGCCCCTGGATCTGATTTGGTTGATGCATTTCACAACAGACATCACATTGTTAAACTTCAGGCATTTGCTGCAAAGGACCTGCTGATGGATAATGCGGTGCAGAGCAATGGCCTCCTCCACGCCCTCCTCTTCCAGTTTTATTTGAAGTGCCACCAGTCCATTTTTCCTCCCCGTCATTGATGGCACTCCATCTGTTGTTATTCCAACAAACCTTCTCCAACATTCTCAAGGACATCACACAGCTTGTGAAATATCTCCTGAGCGTTGGTCTGGCCATGCATTGGAATTACTGTGAGCAGCTCCTCCATCACTTCAAAACTGTCATCAACACCACGGACATATATTGGGAGCTGGGCAGTGTCGGTGGTATCTGTGGTCTCATCAAGAGTGACTGAGTATACACTGAAACATTTGGCTTTCTCACATGGTTGGTCATACTTCACAGGTCAGAAATGCGATCTGCTACGGTGTTGGCAGAAAGGCTGATGTTGCTAAGCTGACCTTCCTTTTTCCGGACAGACTATATTTGCAGCCTGCAATATGCATTTTTGACAAATTCCCCTTCTGTGAATGGCTTTCCTGCTTTAGCAATCAACTCACTAACCACATAGCTAACTCCTACTGCTGAATTATTTTCTTTGGTTGCTTTTGTTAAATTACCCCAATTCTTTGATCTTCGGGCTGAAGGAATAACAACACTCGATGTTTAATGCTCAATCAACAATCACTTTAATCAATACGATTTTCTTTATTCCATATAACACTTTCAGCATTACAAACATCCGGACGGGAGGTTTGCACAGGAGGGTGTCCAGCAAAATCTTGAAGTGTCTGACCGTTTCTCACATTCTTATAGCTTCAGCCCCCCTCCAAAGTCATAAAACCTAAACATCCATATTCTTTCTCTCTCAGTGAGCCTAAGTTACAACCTTGGCTTCCTGTTTTTCTCCTCCTGTGTGAGATGGGAGAGAATCTCCCGTGCAGTATGTTCTGTTCTCGTTGTAATCAGAAAAGCAAGGCCATAATTATCCGCAAAAAGTATTTCTTATAAATCAGCAGTGTAATGCATCATAAAACAGTGTAGTATCCCATTCCTGTTTTTTCTCAGAATAAATAATCAATTACAATCAAACAATCAATCTGCTGGTCCCTCTCTAGTCTAAACAACAGTGTTTCAGTAACTTTCCACTAGAAGATGGTCCCCTGTTATCTACTTTCCCCCAGGCAAGTGTGAGCCAGAGTCTACAGCATTCTACCCCCCAAGGACACATCGTCAAATGCCTTTATTTTCAGGGCCGTGTCCACTTAATACTACAATATATGGTTATATGGCATTTTAGTTAATATAAAGCATAGAATTGAGGCACTTCAAATAATTTAATCCCAACACTTTCTTGAAGAAACCTTGCTGCCTCAGTAGATATGTTTTAAGATTGCCAACCCGGTTGGCTCTCTCATCTCCCTGGTATTTTGCATCCACCTCAGCATGTCTAGTTGTGTAATGACGTTTCAAATTGCATTCCTTGTGCACCGCAACTTTCTCTGTGCAAATAAGACACATCGGCGTGCCCCTGTGCTCAAATATTGCATTTCCCACTTTTCCTGAAATTGTCGGTGCTCATCACCAACCTTTCTCTTCACTGCAGGCTTTGAAAAAGACATGTTTAAATGTAACATATATAATTCTACTTGGTGTCACTGTCGCATTGAAGTTTCAAATAAGCGTTTAGTCGATGGATGAGAAACATCTCAACGCATAGAGAATGTCATTTCTGCTTCTTTTTCTTGTAACCAGAACGCGGCGATCAACGGATAAAAGCCCGGTACCAGTCTCCTTTGTTTTTACACTCAATGTTCATGTCTTTCATGATGACATGAACACCGTGGCATTTGTAGATGGTAGAAAGTACAGGGATAGCAAGCGCAAAAAGGGCGACTGCTCATGGACTGTTACCCGCCGGGCTGTTGTTACAGGAAAAAGAAGCGGAAATGACACCGTGACATATAACAAATAACATCAGCTGTTGTTGATTACATTTGTTTTGACTACTTTTACATTATATTGCAATATATGTAATGTTCATGTGTGAGGCAATGCAAACATAGTGATGCAAATAAAAACATCGACCCACACATTACGGTGCAACCGCATAATTAGTCCGGGTTACGGGGACTGTTATTGCCGATAAACAGGTGTTGCTATATGACTGCAGACTAAATTAGGCTGCATCCTTACTTTTCTTTTATCCCGCCACTTACGCATCACTTTGATTTATTTTGTCAAAGAGAGAGACCTCATATTAACTCTCAAATTCCCATTGACATGTGTGTATAAATATCTATATGTATAATGTCCCGCTGGACAGCAACTTAAAAAAAAAACTTTTTTGAAGTGTTGTGAACGCAGCGTGCTGGGGCGAATGTCCGCGTGTGCCCAAACGAGGCAGCCAGCCAGGCACAGAAAAAGAAAACAGTCCAGGCAACGCTGCTGTAACTTTCACTCATTGAGAAATGTTTCTCTGCTTGCATCAAGCCCGGCCGATGTCCCGCCCCTGGGGTCCATATCCCACCGTGATTGGTAGGTTCGTTCAGCTCCGCACACAACACTGTAAAGTGTCTTACATATCGAACTCGTGGGCCGCACTAACATTAAATTTTCATATTAAGGCGGGGGCCAAAAACTTGCGGTGGCCCGCGGGCTAATTGTGGCCCCTGATATAGACAATACAAAAGGTTACATGTAGATAAAAATGTAAGCTTAAAAAAAACAAAACAAGCATTGATCAACAGAATGCCTGTTTAAACAGAAAAGTTATAACTGCTTTTTAAAAGAATCCACATTGTCAACCAAACTTAGTTGTGGTGGTAGACTGTTCCACAGACTGAAAGGCTCCGCCCCCTTTGGTCTTCAGATTATCTGCTTGCACTGACTCAGCTTTCACTGAAACATGAATGGTAACCAACTAACTCAGAGGCTGAGAGGCTGCCAGGGTGTTTTTGATGCCCCAAATCATTATTGTCTCTTATCATTAACAGAAATAAGAATAGCAGGGAACTACCAACAAACAGAGTCTGTTAGCGGAGACAACGAGCAGCAGTGTGTTTTGTAAGAAGCTGGGATAAATAATCTGGGGCCTGGCCAATTAGTGCTCTGTATGTTAAAACAAGGATTTAAAGCGAATTCTAAAATCTATTGGGAGCCAATGTAAAGAATATAAAATAGGGGTAATGTGAGCACACTTGCTAGAAGATGTTAGTAGCCTGGCCGCTGCATTTTGTATAGGTTGGAGGCGAGAAAGAGATGATTTCTCCAAGCTGGTAAACAGGGCATTACAATAATCTAAACGCGATGACACAAATGCATGAACAATTTTTCCCAGTTGAGCTGAGGAGAACATATGTCACAGTTTAGAAATGTTCCTTAAATGAAAGAAAGATTAGTTGCTAGAAAGCCAATCAGAAACCTGGGTTAAGGATTGGACTAGGGTGCTTAACCCTAGTCCAGCCTTTCTAGCCAGACCGTTCTCACTCCCGAAGTGTAACATCCCGACGTTTTGTCACGTCCCGCGGCGTTCCTGAGGAACGCGAAAGGTGACCTTCCGCGTTCTAATGGTACGCGCCGGGTTATGGTTGAAATCCAGTGGCTTGACGCTCCTGCGGTAATAGACGTTCCAGCCATGTATTCCAGCCCTAAACCTAACCTTCTCCCTAACCCTAACCATAACCTTATTCCTAACCTTAACCAGCAGTGTAATGACGTGAAATAGTGTTTTCCCAAGCGTTTTTAAGAAAATTAACGAACATGTGTAGATTGAGTCCAAACGGTTCTCATATTTCCTAATTTTTCCGATCTCGTCGGAACGTGTTGGGTGGGCGAAAATGTAATATCTTGACGATTTGTCGCCTAGCGTAAAATGTTACGCTTTGGGATGAGAACGTGTTGATCCAGCCTATCCAGCTGATGAGGCTTAAAGGACATATGCAGCTGAATGTCATAGGCATAGAAATGATAAGAAATAATGTCACTAAAAGATTGAATGATGCCAGCTAAAGGAAGCATGTAAAAAGAAAACAATAATGAACCCAAAACTGAGCCCTGTGGAACTCCGCAGGTTAGGGGGCAATGATAGAGGTGAACCTGATGAGTTTTCAAACCCAAAAGACCATCTCTCTCCATTTCCTCCATTATCAACGCGAACTTGTTTGAAAAAGTACATTCCACTGGTGGAATCACGATTCTGAGTTCTGGTAGCGCCTTGAGGCGACTTTTGTTGTGATTTGGCGCTATATAAATAAAATTGAATTGAATTGAATTGAATTGGTACCTAAATTAGCTTCAGTGGCTGTGTTAGCATCACTAGCTGTGTTAGGTTAATTAGCTGTGATGCTAACATCCTACTTTTGCTCTCTCATAGACTGATCAATCACCTGATAATTAAAGATATAAAATCACATGTCTGTCTTTGTAAAGGTCTGGCAGACGCAGCGCCTCACAGCAGGAGTGTGTGGCTTTAAAGGAGCTCAAGGAAGCAGAAGAAAGTGGCCTCAATGCACTCTGACCAACAAGACGCTGCTGCATCACACCATCAGGACTAATCAAAAGGGGACTGACTGTTAACCAATCAGGTGTTTTAAGATACAGACCAATGAAAATATCCAGAGTAAATTAACTAGTGATTATTGATTGATCTCTTGTAATTGATCAGATCAGAACAGCAGACAGTGATGATGATCAATAATTAATCACACTCTTATTATTGTTGTATTGAACCATCATTAATAAAGATTTTAATCTGCTCCTGAGTTTTGACTATCAGGCTTCAGGAAGGAGCTGCTGTGAGGGAAGCTCTTCCTGATCAATATAAATTTAATATAAGAATATTGATTATCTGACACTCAGGCAGAAAGCTGCGAGCTTTGTACACCAGCACTGCTGGGTAACATAAAGTTTTTACTACAGGGCAAAAAAAAGATCCATTTAATCCACTCTGACTGCTCACCTGAGCTAAACTAATTTGGAAGTGAAAGTGGTTCTTATATAGTGTAAGGAGCCTGGAAAAGTGTCTAGACTTCTTTGAGTTGCTTGAAGACATTTCACATCTCACTTGAGCAATCAAGGATCGACCCACCAACCTTCTAATTAGCTGATGACCTGCTCTACTTCCTGAGCTACAACCACAAAAGCCATCATCAGTGGAGCTGTGATAGCACAGGTCAGCATGGCAACAGGTAAACAAAGAGCAGAGTATCCATGAAGACATGTCAAACCCTGACATTCATTGAGTTTAACAGAGTTTTACCTGACTGGACAAAACACCCCTGAAAAGTCAAAGGAGTTTGCAAAGAAAAGCGTCTGGACTTCTTTAAGTTGCTTGAAGACGTTTCACCTCTCATCCGAGAAGCTTCTTCAGTTCTAAGGTCAAATGGCCGAGAGTCCCAGATTTAAACCCAGTGGGAGTATCCCCCCAGGGGGGACAAAGGACCCCCTGGTGATCCTCTAATCACATGAGCCAAGGTGTGAAAGCGGGTGTGGGACCTAATCAGCCAGGGTTTCGGGTGAGCTCATTGTGAAACGTGGCCCCACCTTGTCATGTGAATTCCTGAGGTCAGATGGCCCAGGATGTGAGTGGGCGTTAAGGCGTCTGGGGAGGGAACTCAAAACTGGATTATAGATGGCAGACAGTTGGTGTCGTAAACCACCGCCTCTGTTCAAAGATGGTCGCTCACAGTGGACATAGATGGCCTCTTTCACTCCTCTTTCAAACCATCTGTCCTCTCTGACCAAAATGTGAACATTGGCATCCTCGAAAGAGTGACCTTTATCCTTAAGATGCAGATGGAGATGCAGTCCATCTGCATCTTCGTCATGTCGAATGACCAGCGGATAAACTCTCAGGTTGGTAATAAATGTATTACATGTATAAGAACAAGCGTCATGTTAACAAATGATATCCGTACAGTAACGTTTATGCTTATTGTAGCTGTTAGCTAAAAACGCTAATTTAGCGTAGTTTGCCTTGGATTCAGCTTTGACAAACAAATATGATCGACTGTTTCTAGTAGGATTCCAAAGTTGTCATCTTGTACCCTGTCAGAGCCCTGTATGCTTGCAGAGACCCCTACAGTAGGGAAACATGCAAAACAGTGTCCAAACCTTTGTATTTGAGCTTTATTTATGTCTTACACAGCATCCCAACTCTTTAGCTAACTTAATAACTTTAGCTAAAGTGAATAGTTAGTCTAATTCAATTATCTGACAGAGTTCACATCAACGATGTGTGTCTTCTTCACTCTCTGCTCTTAGTTTCACTTACAGTTTTTTCTGATGGCTTGAGCACATTTTTTGTAACTATTGGCTATTTTTGCAAAACACACAAATAAGAAAACTCTTCACCCAATCAGCAAAACATTGTAGTTTTCTTGTAAAAGCGAATAACCTTTGCTTAACTCACCACACCTTTGTAAAAATGGTATTTTTGTATCAAACAGGCCATCAAATTAATAAGCACACAATGCACCAACTACACACTGATGGTATGAATGAAAAACACACCTGGCTTTTGCTTTCTCTGTGCACAAGGTAGGCTATGTCAGATTGAGCTCATACTTTTGTCATAGATCCGTAAGCATAGAGGGATCCAAACTTCAAGTACTGGTGTTTATTCACACACATCAAAACAAACACAAGTGTTTACAGTTTTTTCTGAATGCTTAAACCCTAACTGTGATTCTTATAGCACAATTTCTAAAACTATTAATACTTATAGCAAAACCACTCACTGAGTTTGCAAAACTAAAAGCACAAACACTGCTTTGCACTCAGTTTGCCATTTTGTAACACACACTTTGCAAAACTGTAGCTACAATCCACTGCACAACACTCTTTTTGCAGAACTGTAAACACAACTCACAGCTTTACACTCAATTACCAAATTTCCAACACACTCCTAGCAAAATTATACACATGTATGGCTATCATTAACACTATTTTGCCAAATGTCTGGCACACTTTCACATGTGAAAACTGTTTTAGATAATTAGTCCACTTTGCAATCAGCCTAAGCACTATAAACAGGCCACAGGTAAGCTGTCTATGTGGAGTACAATGGAAGGAGCAGCAAGAGTGAGAAGAGTGAGAATCAGAGGAGGCCGAGGGAGAGGACGTGGAGGTGAAGAAGTTGGAGGAAGAGGACGTGGAGGTGAAGAAGTTGGAGGAAGAGGACATGGAGGAGCAAGAAGAGGACGAGGAGGGGAAAGAGGAAGGGTAAGAAGAGTAAGAAACAGAATAACTGATGACATCAGAGCTACAATAGTGGACCATGTCATCAACCATGGGATGACCCTGAGGGAAGCTGGCCAACGGGTTCAGCCTAAACTGAGCCGCTACACTGTGGCAGGCATCATTAGGACATTTCGAAATGAGAATCGGTGAGTACTTTGTAGCACTGCCATACTCTAATGAGAAACACAACAGTACCATACATGCAAAAATACTGAAATTGTTACTTTACAGAATTGCTAGACGTCCAGATGTTGGGGGCAGAGGCAGAATGTTCACTCCAGAGCAAGAGACCCATATAGTGAACATGGTGATTGCCAATAATGCAATAAGACTGCGCGAAATACAGCAGCGCATAATTGATAATGACACCATCTTTCAAAATATACACAGTGCAAGCATTTCTGCACTGAGTCGTGTACTTGCGCGCCACAGAATAAGAATGAAGCAAATTTACAGAGTTCCTTTCGAGAGAAACACAGAACGTGTAAAGCAACTGCGATATGACTATGTGCAGGTAAGCTAGTGTCATTGGTTCTGAATTTGGAAGTGCATACTGTAGTGCTGTGCATGGGCCTGATGTGTTGCATTTGTTTTGTCTTGTCCAGAGAGTGATGGAACTAGAAGCAGATGCAATGGGACATGAGCTACTTTTTGTGGATGAGGCCGGTTTCAACCTCAGTAAAACCAGGAGACGTGGCAGGAACATTATTGGACACCGTGCCATCATCAATGTCCCAGGACAACGTGGTGGTAACATAACCATGTGTGCAGCTATAAGCCAAAATGGTGTTGTTCACCATCATGCAACCAAAAAAAAAAAAAAAAAAAAGACTTCCGGCGCCCCCGTGTGCGGCAGCCAGTTACAGCAGCTCTGCTCATTCTGAGTTTCTTTCTGTCTTATCTTTTTCTTCTCGTAATTTTTTATAACTAACATATTAGTAATTAGTCTCTGCAACCATGTTCTACCGTTTTGTGCTAGTTCTGGTCGTTTTTCTTAGTTTTTTTTCTACTTTTTTCACTCGTGTCTGGGGACCCAGAGCAGGGATCCTTTGTTTACAGTAAGGATCAGCTGTTAGCGCTGCGTCCCACAGCGGTACTGCCGGTGTTCTGGGAATCCATCCTACCTGACAAAACTTCCTACCCAACTTTTCTGCGCAGACGCGGCTCATGCGCACAACACCAACGCTGAATTAACTTCTTTTTCCCTCACCCATCCAGAATACTTCTTAAGGTTATGGTTATGGTTAGGGTTATGGTTAGGGGTAGGGTTAGGTTTACTCGCAAGTCACGGTCAAATTATAATACGGGTAGGACGTTTTGTCAGAGTAGGATGGTTTCTCAGAACACCGGCGGACAGACTCGACATTCCCAGCGAGCTGAGGAGGAAAAGACGGGGTGTCGTGCTGGGAAGGAGCGCCGTCGCCCGAGAAGGAGACGTTATCGACCATCTCTTCCTTCTGTAATTATTGGAAATGTAAGATCTTTGCCCAATAAGATGGATGAGCTCACGTCGCTAACCTGGTCACAGAGGGAGTACCGGCAATGTAGCATCATGATGCTAACGGAGTCGTGGCTAACACCGCTAACTCCGGACACGAGCGTGACACTACCGGGATTCCAGCTGCTGCGAGCGGACAGGATGAGAGACAGCGGTAAGAGGAAAGGAGGGGGACTGGCAGTGTTTGTGAATGACAGATGGTGTAACCCTGGGCACATCACTGTGAAAGAACAACTCTGCAGCAGAGACATTGAGCTGTTAGCCGTTAGCATGCGTCCGTACTACCTGCCCCGGGAATTCTCGCATGTTATCGCGATAACAGCGTATGTCCCCCCCCTCGGCCAACACGGATGCAGCCTGTGACACAGTACAGAGATGGTCGGAGGAGAGCGAGGAGGCTCTTAAGGATTGTTTTGAGTCCACTGTGTGGGAGGTGATCTGTGACGACCACGGAGAGGACATCGACAGCCTTACTACATGCATTACTGACTATATTAATTTCTGTGTGGATAACACTGTACCTACCAGGACTGTACGGTGTTTCTCCAACAACAAACCTTGGATTACCCCAGAAATTAAAGCCGTCCTCAAGCAGAAGAGGAGGGCCTTCAGGATAAGATGAAGGTTTGCTGTGTTTGTTGAACAGTGTTATAGTAAAACCAGGGAAACTGAAACTTGCTCCTGTTAAATGTTCTTAAGTCTTTTGCTGTATAAATAGTGGTATTTTTTTTTCAAAAGATACAGTAAATAATGTTAGTAGTGGGTGATATCATGTAAACACTGTCATGATTTTGTGTAAACATTTTGTCATTTGTAAACTATAAATGACATGGATTCTACATTGTAACTGATGTGATGTTCTATAAAGTGGTTTTAATTAAAAAAAAAAAGAAAGAGGCAAAAATTAGTTTGTTTCTTTATTCAACTTTTGAACAGTGGTACTCAGTACATATTCAGTAAATGCAAATTATTTACATGGCAGTGCACTACAGGCATAAATTTAGACCCCTAGATAAAACATTATGGCATTATAGCAGTGACAACTCCTCCACAGTAGCAGGTGGGATTTTTCATTTTTGAGGACGGCTCCTTTTACCTTTCAATACGGATGGTCTGTTTATGTTTTGATCAAGAGCCTTTTTTTGGGCAGCTGAAGAGGAGAAGTCTATCTTATTGCCAACCTCTGGCTGTATCTTGGTCACATTACCAGGCAAAACCCAGTATGCAGGTTCATCTGTAACAGTCCTTGTGCCACAGATCCGCACTGTTGCTTCTACATTAAACAGAAGAGCAGCGACATGGGTGCAGGTCTCCACGACTCCGGCCATACAGGTGCAGTGGGCGGCTTCAACCTTCCCTGTGATGCTCACAGTGACCCATGGCTGCAATGCTGGTTCATTCAGTCTTTGAGAGTGCAGCACCTGAAACACACACAGACAAAGTTAATTTAAAGACAAGAACTATGAGCCAAGGCTGACATAAATGTGTTTTATCTACTTTATCATAAATGTAACAAAGTGTTTAGAAAGTTAGCACATACATGTAATTTTTCATTTCTTTATGTGTCCATCTATAAAACGCTGCATTTTATAGGGTAAATCTGCCTGTTTTCTGTCAGAAACCTGCCTGCAGAAAATTAACCTAAAGTATGTAATGCAAGGATGTCATCACTTTAGAGATGGAGAAAGCATAAAGTGACAATTATGAATCACTTAATATGATAAGGAGATTCTGCAGGTCATTAATCAATGTATAAAACTAAAGATGTATTTTTAGTGACACAAGATACAAATATTGAAGCAAGATGTATAATTAGAATTATTTATAATAAATATGAATAAATCATTGCAGTTTCTTTAACCATAGAGAATAACTAAATCCTTCAGGACAATGTCACATCAATGCACTGAACTCACTATGTTATTCACCTAACAGCCTCCACATGTTCTCACTGTAATTTCACCCTCATGAATGAATTTATGCTGCACTAATCTGAATGTTTGCAGGGAAATCAAACGCATTTCACTCGCAGTACTCAAGCTGACTTACCTTTGTTTGAATGACGAGTTGTACGCGCTGACTCCACAGATAAGGTACGAAAATATGTCAGGCTACGTCAGTAGCGGTTGGTCTTCAGGGTTTCTACTCCACCGCTGTGTTTCATACGGGTCCACATTTCCAATGCACGCGATTTTCTGCAAGTACCGCCGCTTCGCCTCTGGACGCAATCGGTCTCTATACAGTCCATTCTCTTTTGAGCTGCTTTTAAGCATCTTGTAATCGTCGTTCGTTTTGATTCGTAGACCCCGAAAATGGTGCCGCGCTCCCACAATGCATTGCGGCGTGACGTCAACTCCAAAGCCCTATACACACTCAACACAAGGCTCCAGCCTGTCTCTCTCAACCACCCAGGTTAGGAGGGAACTGAGGAGGATTAAAGCCAAGAAGGCAGCGGGTCCAGATGGCATCAGCTCGAGGGTCGTCAGGTTCTGCGCTGACCAACTGTGTGGTGTGATGGAGCACCTCTTCAACCTGAGCCTGAGGCTGGGAAGAGTCCCACAGCTCTGGAAAACCTCCTGTGTTGTTCCAGTGCCAAAGACTTCACGCCCCAAGGACCTCAACAGCTACAGGCCGGTGGCTCTGACATCCCACCTGATGAAGACCCTGGAGCGGTTGGTCCTGGCTCAGCTTTGGCGCCTTGTGAGCTCATCACTGGACCCACTTCAGTTTGCCTACCAACCTGGCATTGGAGCGGATGATGCCATCATTCACCTCCTACATCGTTCCCTCGCTCACCTGGAGACCGCTGGGAGCACTGTGAGAATCATGTTCTTTGATTTCTCCAGTGCCTTCAACACCATTCTTCCCTCGGTTCTGAAGGACAAGCTGGAGAACTCTGGAGTGGACCATCACCTCACTACCTGGATTTTGGACTACCTCACCGACCGACCACAGTATGTGAGGACACAGGGCTGTGTGTCGGACAGGGTCGTCTGCAGTACGGGGGCCCCACGGGGAACGGTTCTGGCTCCGTTCCTCTTCACCATCTACACTGCAGACTTCTCCCACAACTCCACCCAGTGCTTCCTGCAGAAGTTCTCTGATGACTCTGCAATAGTCGGCCTCATCACTGATGGGGACGACAAGGAGTACAGAGGACTAACTCAGGACTTTGTGGACTGGTGCCAGCTGAACTACCTCCAGATCAATGCCAGTAAAACCAAGGAGCTGGTGGTAGACTTCCGCAGGCACAAACATCCTCCACTGCAACCACTGAACATCCAAGGTATGGACATTGAGGCTGTGGACAGCTACAGGTACCTTGGTGTTCATCTGAACAACAAACTGGACTGGACTCATAACTCAGACGCCCTCTACAGGAAAGGGCAGAGCAGGCTGTACCTGCTGCGGAGACTCAGGTCGTTTGGAGTGGAGGGCCCACTCCTGAAGACCTTCTATGACTCTGTGGTGGCCTCAGCCATCTTTTATGGTGTGGTCTGCTGGGGCAGCAGCATCTCTGCTGGGGACAGGAAGAGACTGAACAGGCTGATCCGAAGAGCCAGCTCTGTTCTAGGATGCCCTCTGGACCCAGTGGAGGTGGTGAGCAGTGTTGGGAAGGTTACTTTTAAAATGCATTCCATTACAGAATACAGAATACATGCCCCAAAATGTATTCTGTAACGTATTCCGTTACGTTACTCAATGAGAGTAACGTATTCTGAATACTTTGGATTACTTAATATATTATCGTGCTGTTTACAACTACGTGAATGTATTATTGCTGTGATTTATTACTGTTACTGAAGGTCCGCGGCTCCGAACCGTAGTAAAGGGACCTCTGGCTAATACGTCGGGTTCCGTGTCGGGCTGGTAGCCGAAAACTAGCTTTACTTTGTTGTCTGGGTCAACTTTGCTTGCCAGAGACAGAGAGAGGCGTTGAAAGGCTGCTCCAACGGAACTTATTTTTTCCGGAGGAAAACACGAACACAGTGTACAGTTGAGTCTTAATAGCTTACTTACAGCTGGGCTCGTCAGGCACTCTTCTTGGCTGCAGTGGTTATTATTATATTTACATGCTTCCAGCTCCCGTTTTTGCTCCGTGACAGCTCGGACTTTTCCTTTCTCTCCCTCCCTCGCTCACAGACACATAACGTGTATGGCAGTCCATTCTCCCTGCAGCACGGACTACACTGCCCATGATGCTACATTCTTTAGGGCCATGCCTGTAGCATTCTGCCTTTTAGCTTAGCACAACAACAACAACAAAAGGCGCTCTCTCACCCAGGAAACACGCAGAGAGAGAGCGCGTCACCCTGTAACCATGGCAACCGTAACGCTGCCGCCTGGAACAACAGAACATAGCTGTCAAACAAACCCAAATAATCCTGACCCGCGACAATATGAAACAGGAAAGTACCGCCGTGTAATCCATTTATTTCAACAAAGTAACTGTATTCTGAATACCACCTTTTTAAACGGTAACTGTAACGGAATACAGTTACTCATATTTTATATTCTAAATACGTAACGGCGGTACATGTATTCCGTTACTCCCCAACACTGGTGGTGAGTGACAGGAGAATGGCAGCTAAGCTGTCATCCCTGTTGGACAACATCTCCCACCCCATGCAGGAGACTGTGACAGCACTGAGCAGCTCCTTCAGTGGCTGCGGCACCCACGGTGTGGGACGGAGAGATTTCGCAGGTCTTTCCTCCCCACTGCTGTCAGACTCCACAACAAAGACTTTAACTGATCAAACACACACATCCACACATGTGCAATAACACTAATGTGCAATAATCTTTTCTGGCATCGTTGTATTTTTACTCAGTTGTATATAGCATTGGTATTCTATTTTTATCTTATTGTATATTTTATTCTATTTTATTCTACTGTATATAGTATTTTATTTTATTCTATTCTGTACAGTTGTGTACTGTATTTATTCTTATTTTATTTTATTCTAATTTTTACTTCATAACTTTTGCACTGTCCACTTCCTGCTGTGACAAAACAAATTTCCCACGTGTGGGACTAATAAAAGTCATCTTATCTTATCTTATCTTATCTTATCTTATCTTACCATCATGCAACCATAGGCCCATACAACACTGCACACATTATTGCTTCCTGGACACCTTGCATGACATGCTCACTGTTCAGAGACCAGAGCAGACCCGATATGTCATCATATGGGACAATGTTAGTTTCCATAGGGCTGCTTTGGTCTGCAACTGGTTTACAGACCACCCATCCTTCATGGCACTCAACCTCCCTCCATACTCTCCATTCTTAAATCCCATCGAGGAGTTCTTCTCTGCCTGGTACTGGAAAGTGTACGACCGACATCCTCATCAACAGGCTTTTACAGGCAATGGAGGAGGCATGTGGAGATATTGACCAGGCATCATGTCAGGCCTGGATACGGCATTCAAGGAGATATTTTCCCCGGCGCCTTGGACTGGAGGATATCACATGCGATGTGGACGAAATTTTGTGGCCGGACCCAGAAAGACAACATGATGTAGGCTGATTGTCTTTTTTTTTTTCCTTTTTTTTGTGAAATTCCTATTTTGTGTTCTGACTTTGTCTTGGTTTTGATGAGTGTGAATAAACACCAATACTTGAAGTTTGAATCCTTGTATGTTTACATGACACTATGACAAAAGTGTGACCTCAAATTGACATCTGTACACAGAGAAAGCAAAAGCCAGATGTGTTTTGTATTCATACCATCAGTGTGCAGTTGGCGCATTGTGTGCTTAGTAGATGATGGCTTGTGTGTACTGTTTGATACGAAAACACCATTTTTACGAAGGTGTGAAGAGTTAATCTAGCTGTGTTCGCTTTTGCAAGAGAACTACAATGTTTTGATAATTGGGTGACAGGTTTTCTTATTTGTGTGTAGAGTTTTGCAAAAATAGCCAATAGTTACAAAAAATGTGCTTAAGCAATCAGAAAAAACTGTATTTCCAAGTCAAAACGAAATAGTAATTTCACTGAGGAAAAAAAAGAAATCAGTCTACATCGTGTCGTCTCTGTGGATCTGGCCACAAAATTTCGTCTACATCACGTGAAACGTCCTCTAGTCCAGTGGTCCCCAACCTTTTTTGTGCCACGGACCGGTTTATTCCAGACAATGTTTTCACGGACCGGCCTTCAAGGTGTCGCGGATAAACACAACAAAATAAAACTAGTACCGGTACCAAAAAAAAAGAAGATTTATTCATAACACACGTGAAAAGACCCAGGAAAAGCGAGTTAACGATAAAAACGATAACAAAATAACGCTGAAAACCGATAAAAACCCTGAAAACCATACATTTCACACCTGAGCGTCAACTCTCGCGGCCCGGTACCAAACGACTCACGGGCCGGTACCGGTCCGGGGCCCGGGGTTGGGGAGCGCTGCTTTAGTCCAAGGCACAGGGGAAAATATCTTCTGGAATTTTACATCTATGGTATTGTTGTGTTTCTCACTGGCATTTGGCAGTGCTACAAATCTTAGTGCAAAGTGACTGTACTAACCGACTCTCATTTCAAAATGTCCTTATGATGCCTGCTACAGTGTAGCGGCTCGAGTTAGGCTGAACCCGTTGGCCAGCTTACCTCAGGGTCACTCCATGGTTGATTACATGGTCCACTATTGTAGCTCTGATGTCATCAGCAATTCTATTTCTTACTCTTCTTACCCTTCTTCTCCCCCCTCCTCGTCCTCCTCTTGCTCCTCCTTGTCCTTGTTGTCCTCTTCGTCCTACTTGTTCACCTCCACGTCCTCTTCCTCGGCCTCCTCTACTTCTCACTCTTCCTGCTCCCTCCACTGTACTCCACACACAGAGCTTACCTGTATTATAGTGCTTAGGCTGATTGCAAAGTGAACTAATTATCTAAAGAAGTTTTCACATGTGACAGTGTGCCAGACAGTTGGCAAAATAGTGTAAATAATAGCCATAAATGTGTATAGTTTTGCTAGGAGTGTGTTGATCATTTGGAAATTGAGTGTAAAGCAGTGAGTTGTGTTTACAGTTCTGCAAAAAGAGTGCTGTGCAGTGGCTTGTAGCTACAGGTTTGCAAAGTGTGTGTTACAAAATGGCAAACTGAGTGCAAAGCAGTGTTTGTGCTTTTAGTTTTGCAAACTCAGTGAGTAGTTTTGCTATAAGTATTAATAGTTTTAGAAATTGTGCTATAAGAATCACAGTTAGGGTTTAAGCATTCAGAAAAAACTGTAATCCGGTTGTTCAGTGATGACGTGACGAATCCTACTTCTGGGCCTAAAGCAGTCTGCGTTTAATATGGCTTTTGTGTTGTTAACATGTTTAATGTTTTGTATTTTCTTCTATTTAATCTCAAAAAGCTCCTAAAAACAGTCAGTGATCACTGTTGACCTCCCTCGGCTTTTATTACCGCTAATCATTTATTTAAGCTCAGTTTTTAAAACCTTACGATGTAACTACAGCACAGCCCATGCAGCAGTATATGAATGACTAACCTCGTATTGTGGATGGATTATCTCACTTGTTCTCCTGGCTGGAATTTAGTCCTTTTACAGCATCCTGCCATGCTATTACATTTGTTCCTGACCACCGAGAACACTCACGTTAACTTTTATCGAGTGGAAAAAAAGTTAGCTTGTTTATATTATGCTAACATAGCTGTGTCGCTAGCGGTCACGTAGCACATCATTGTATACCAGCTAGCCAAACTTCAGTAACCCTACAAACGTCACTGCTGTTTAGTTTTCTGTCTTCATTTATGTTGGAAGTTATAGCAGAGCTGTACGTTTGAATTTGTTTCCAAAACCCCGCAGTCAGGACATGCTATATTGTATTTAGATAGAAGCTAGCGAGCTAACTTCCTGCTAACTTCTAACGTTAAATGTCATAAATTCCATTTTCATGGATGCCTGGATGTTAAACTCAATTGTTACACCTGGTAGAGCAGAACACTGATGATTTTATTAAAGATGAAAGACTTTAGACAGTTTTTCAACTCTCAGTAATGCCACAGTGATCGTTTGATATATGGACCTGCAGCGGAGTTTAGGCCCAGACACGGCCAGTGACGTCAGACTGAACAACCGGATAGGAATCTGTTTAATCCAGCAGTCGCTCACTGGGGCTCGTATGATGGTTGGGGTTACTCTGTGTCAAATAACAACTGCTGTGGTTATTTGGTTCTATATAAATAAAGTTTCACTGAATTGAATTAAAATGTAAATAACAACAGAGTCTGGTAAACTTCTGTTTTACTCACAGTGGAACAAAGAAGTCATATAAAGTCACAAAAGGCAGGAAACGTCAGGTTTAGTATAGAGACAGCTGGAGGAAGGTTGAAGAGTTCGTGATTGTGTTTTTAACCATTCAGGGAGACTTGGAGCAGCCACGCGGTGGCGCTGTTTTTCAGGATCATGAAGGCAGATTACTGTGTTTAGATCAGGGCTGTGATTGGCTCCGGACGTACAAACAGAAAGTCTTATTTCAGAGAGAGAGAGAGCAGACGTTTCTGAGGGACCGGAAGTCTCTCAGAGCTTTAAAGTGTAAGAATATGTTTGATGTGATCTTCTATGGTCATGTTTGTCACTGACACACAACAGAGTGCCCGCTGATCAGCTGCGCGGTGATCAGCTGCTCATCGATCACAGGTTTCGGGTGTTGTGATTACTGGGACCTCCATGATGCTGTCTCTGCTCCATTTTCTGCCTCTGTGGTCACACATCGATCCGCCCTGCGTTGGTTATTCCTCATGTTTTTGTTTCGTCGAAGATACACGCCCTCTGGCGGCCTCTGGCAGCCTCACCACGCTCTGACATAATCAGCCAATCAGAGACGAAGTTTTGCCACGTCCCGTTTGATTGACAGGGGTGTCGGCGAATAGCGGTGCGCCTACGCCGTTGGCCTGTGTTGCGGGAGGGCGGGGCTCCGCTCCGCTCGGCAGCACAGCGGAAGAAAATGGCGGCCGTGGCTGCAGAGCCAGGAGCTGCGGCGGTTCCGACAACAGCCACCGACGAGGGCCCACCAGAGCCGGGCCCGGCGGGAGCCCGATCGGAGTGCGAGGGACCGCGGGAGCCTGGGCCGGCATTGGACCTGGCCGCGATGCGGGCGGAGGACGGAGGGGATGCGGAGGGCCGCCATGTCAGGCCGGAGCTGGAGCCCGCGGCGGGAAACGCGCCTGCGGAGAGCGACGAAGCGAGCGGCTCCGGGCCGCCGGAGCGGGTCAACGCGGACCGCTTCTCCCCCGGACTGCCTGTGGACCCTGAGGGCGGCGGAGACGTGTCTGCGCAGGAGGCGTACCGTGGCCCGGACCCGCAGCCCTCCGCTGTGTTCTTGCACTCATTCCCGGCCGCGCCACCCGTCACCGAGGCCGGCCTATCTCTGGCCGAACCTGCCGAACCCACCACCAACGAGACCACGGACCGAGCCGAGACCGCGGGCCGGGAGCGGGGCTACACGAGCCTGGAGCAGGCGGAGCGGAGGCCCGCGGCGGACACTGTGCTGGACGGGACGGCGGACGGTCCGGACCCGGACCCAGCGGGGCCCGAGGAGCCGGCTGCCAGAGGCCCGAGGGATTCCTCCCCGCCCTGCCGCTCACCGAAACGGCGGCTGCTGACCGAGCCTGCCGCCGAGAATCGAGCCGGAGCCGCCTCTGTGTTGGACCTCAGTCCCGGGTCCGAGGTTCGGGTCTGCCTGGACCACGTCATCGATGACGCGCTGGTGGTGTCTTTCCGGCTGGGAGAGAAGGTGTTCTCCGGGGTCCTGATGGACGTTTCAAAAAGGTGAAACTTTATTAGCAGCAGGGGATCGATGTGATTGATCCTGATCTGTGAGGCAGTTTAAAAACAATTAATAATGATTAGTATTTATATTTGTAATTGTTTTAGGGATTTAAATGTGTCGAGCTCACCTGTATGAACAGGTGATTTGGTCAGGTAAACACACCTGCAGGGTGCAGGTTTGGCGCTTGTCTTGCTCCACATTAAAGCGTGACCTCTGCAGCAAGCTCATCAGAGATGTTCAGGTTCAGTCATCAAGTACTCTAGTACAGTAATGAGATTACTGACTCAAAGAGCTCCTCTGTTTCCTCAGAGCTTTAATGTGCACAGGAAGTGTAAATGCATCGCTGCGAACGGCTGCAGGGATTGATTAGGCTGCAGTATAAACCAGATACACCTGAGCCTGCTGACCTTTGACCTGATTGGTGATGGATACAGGACAGAAGCAAGCTAAGAGGGAGAGTGTCTCTATTGTCACTACATGTGCAGCGAGATACAGAGCTCTGCTGCTCATTGCACGGGGGGGGGGGGGTACTGTATACAAGACTAATACACCTTACCGGGGGCGCTAAAACACACGTGAAGACCTATGACCTCTGACATCACTTTTTCAGCAGTGTAATGAGTGCTGATGGATAATCAACCACCCATAACCTTCGTAACCACAGTTACACAGTCAGAGTTACACAGTGGTATTTTCACAGTGGTTTCTTTCTCATATATAAACACATACAGTGTTGTTGTTGTGCAAAAGTTTTGAATCACTTTTTGTTACATTTTTGCAGAGATTTGTCAGCATCATTATTTATAAATCGTTATTATCAGTTACTGTTTGTTTATTCTTATTCAACACGGGGGGGGGTCTGAATATGAAGAAATGAGGGTGACTCACGACTTTTGCACAGTACTGCATGTGTACGAGCAGTATTTGAAAATGTGACCGATTACTGCCGGGTGTATTTTCCATATGTGATGCGTTGGCTGTGTCAGGGTCTCACGCTCGCCATGTTTGCTTCCAGGTTCGGTCCGTACGGGATTCCCATCACCGTGTTCCCACGCCGGGACGACCGGAGTCGACCTCCCACGTCTGTCCAGCAGCCGCTGCCGGTTAGCGACGACTTCCCGCCCACCAAAAAGGAAGAGAACGCTGCTCCGCTCCCTCCTCAGGACTGCACCTCTAAACCGCCACCGCTGTTTCAGGAGGGGCGCCGTACCCGCCTCCTTTGTTCATCAGGGACACCTACAACCAGGCCTTACCTCAGCCGCCGCCGCGCAAGATTAAACGGCCGAAGAGGCGCTACCGCTGCGAAGAGCCCACTTCCATCATGAACGCCATCAAGCTCCGCCCCCGACAGGTACTCTGCGACAAATGCAAAGGGGTGGTGGCGTCAGGTGGGCACCGGGAGACACGGCGGGGGCCGGTGGACCTGAGGAGCGACGAGACTTCGCGGCGGCGGAAGGCGGCAGAGGGACCGATCTCTGCTGAGGTAAAGCGTCTGAGGAGCGACGACAAAGGACGGCCCCCGGCCACCGACCGGCGCTCGTCATCAGGGATACGTGTGTCATCTTCGTCGCCATCCTCTTCCCGCCGCGTTTTGAGGGGAGTGGCCTCATCCTCATCCTCAGCGACCTCGAGCTGCATGCGCCTGAAGCTGAACTCTAAGAAGGTTCTGACCAAAGGGTCAGCTGACCGCTCCAAGGCGCGGCAGGTGCTCAAGACGCTGGTGAGGAGCTCGCAAACGCCGCCACCACAGCGCCGGCCCAAAGACCAGGACCAGGTCCGCCCCAAGGCTGTGACCCGAGCCGCCACCCTGCAGAACCACAACCAGAAGGTCCACTTCACCCGCCGCCTGCAGCACCTCAGCGCTGCCGCCAGCACACCGCTTCCGCCCAGAATGCGCCTCAAACCCCAAAGGTATCGTACTGACGACAGCCAGGCACAGAGCTCCTCCTCCTCCTCGTCCCCGCCCAAACACAGCGCTCGCTCATCACCTCCCAAACCAGAACTAAGCCCCGCCTCAACACCCAACCCACCCACAGCCCTGCCCCCACTTCAAGTAACTGCTCCTCCCCCAACGCCATCCTGTATGGAAAGCGTTGCCGTGGAGATGCAGGTGGCGTCTGAGGGGAGAGTAGGAGGTCCTCCCTCCTCCTCCTCTCTAGACTCCACCCCCTCAGAGTGTAGCTCCACAGACAATTTTGAACTCCCCCCACCCGGAGACCCTCCCTCTTCGTCTTCTCCCCCCCATAACTCCCCCTCCTCAGCTCCACGGTGCCCCCCTCCTCTCCGCCCGCCGGCCCTCCCCTCAGAGCTGATGGCGAGGAAGTGCAGTGTGGCGTTGGGGAGGAGGGCAACGACCTGAAGAGGCGCCGTAAGTCTTCCACGTCGTCCTCCTCCTCCTCGTCATCGTCATCCTCCGTCTTCTCCAAGGCCGTTTCAAAATGTCCGCTCCCGGACGGCCGCACCATATGCGTCGGCGATATCGTGTGGGCGAAGATCTATGGCTTCCCGTGGTGGCCGGCGCGCGTGCTCAGCATTACGGTGTCGCGGCGTGGCGATACAGGGCTGGCGGTGCAGCAGGAGGCACGTGTGTCGTGGTTCGGCTCGCCCACCACGTCCTTCCTGCCGCTCGCACAGCTGTCGCCCTTCCTGGAGACGTTCCAGTCGCGTTTCGACAGGAAGCGGAAGGGCCCGTACCGCCGCGCCATCGCCGAGGCCGCCAGCGCTGCCAAGCAGCTCACGCCAGAGGTGCGGGCGCTGCTTACACAGTTTGAGACGTAGCATCGGCCGCCGCCCACTCGCCCCATCCTCACAGACCTCTGCCCACCCCTTTCAGACAGGCCCCGCCCATTCAGAGGAGGTGGGAGGAGCTAAAAATGACTGATGGACAATGATGAGTGTGTTTCACATTTATGAGGGGGGTGGTGGGGATCTGTCGGGGGCGGGGATATCTTCAGTCACTGGCGGCGTTTCAGTTTTCCGCACCGTGGGAAATGTTTTGTAGATAATTAAGCCTGATGGTTGGCTGGCAGAGCAATGATGTCACAGTATTAATAAACACTAATTAAGCTCCTCGTAGTAATTGACTGATCTGATTGGCTGCCGGTGGCTGGCGGTGTGAAATGCTGCAGAGTGATGTCACTTCCTGTTGATAAAACAGACTGAAAACTTTGGGGGGTTTTTTCTAGAAACTTCGTTTCCGTACAAAATTGAATAAACTGTGAACAAAGTGAGGTCCAACCCGCAGCCCGGGGCCCCAAACGTGGCCGTGCTGAGCCACTGTCAGGACGGTGCGTTCGAGGCCCCGGGCTGCTCGGGCGGCCCAACGCTCTCTGATGATGATGATGAAGGTGATGATGCTGGTGATGAAGGTTCTCTGCTGTCAGACTGTTTACCGTCTGTTTGCAGATCAGAGAGTCCTGCTGGACAAAATAACGGGAACAGTGTGTACATGTGTTGCTTCCTGTTTGAATCTGAATAAACGCTCAAACTTCTCTGACCTTCGGCCTCGTCATTTACACTCTTCTTCTGTGGTGTTTCTCTGGCGGAGACCTCGGACTTTCTCACCTGCAAACAGATGTTTGGTAAACGGATCTCCACAGCTGCTCCCAGACGCCGCCCACATTTGCCTCTTGTTTTCTAATCTGCCTCAGGCTGATTGGTCCGTTCGCTGGTCAGGTGGTGGTGGTTAATTCCTTTAGTTCACAGATCCCGCAGATCCTGAAACTAAAATCCAGAACTGTGATCTCCTAAATGCCCTTGTTCCCGTGAGTGTGCCGCTCAGGTCCGTTAGCATCATCGCAGGGGCCTCTAGATCAAACCTGAGGCAGGACCAGTCCGGCTGGTGAAGCAGGTAGCAGCAGGTGAACACAGCGTCCTCACGTGTTATTAACCATCAGCTGTTATCAGTCAGACTTAGTGTAGATAAAGCTGATCGGGGTCCTGGTTCTGGTCTGGGTCAGTGTTTGAGAGGTCGGCACAGTTACATGTAGTATCCAATCACTGAGCTCCGCCTACACTGAAAAAACAGCATCTGCTTCTGAAAAACAACGTCAGCAACGAAGTTTCTTCTGGAGCCCACCTGATGGTGACAGCCGTGGTTACAAAACCATTTATGGTTTATCCGGTCTTTACGTGATGATGTATGAACCCTGGGTCCAAACTCCACTGCGTATATTAGGCCTGTTGTGTTTAACATGCTTTGTATTTTGTTCTATTTAATCTGAACAAGCCCCTAAAAACAGTCAGTGTTCATTGTCGGCCTCTCGGTTTTTATTACCGCTGTTCATTTTGGAGCTCAGTTTTTAAACTCTTACGATGTAACTACAGCCCAGCCCATGCTGCAGTATAGTAATGACTAACCTCGTATTGTGGATGGATTATCTCACTTGTTCTCCTGACTGAAGTTTGGTCTGTTTACAGCATCCTGCCAGGCGATTGCATTTGCGAGTGGAAAAAAGTTAGTGTTCATCCTCCAGATTCACTGTTTATGTTATGCTAACATAGCTGTGTCACTAGCGGTCACGTAGCACATCATTATATACCAGCTAGCCCAACTTCAGTAACCCTACAAACGTCACTGCTGTTTAGTTTTCTGTCTTCATTTATGTTGGAAGTTATAGCAGAGCTGTACGTTTGAATTTTGTCATAAATCTCTCAGTCAGAACATGCTATATCATGTTTAGGTGGAAACTAGCGGGCTAACTTCTAACTCTGTTAAATTTAATACATTCTGTTTTCATGGATGTTGAACTTAATTGTTACACCTTGTAAAGCAGCCACGCTGGTCATTTTATTACAGAGGAAAGAATTTAGACAGTTTGTAACTCTCAGTGATGCTGCAGTGTTCGTTTGACTTTGGGACCTGCAGCGGAGTTTGGACCTGGAAACGGCTAATGACGTTACATCTGGGGGTAAACAGCTTTCTGACCTCCGTGAACTCTTCCCTGCTCAGTTTATAGGAGTTAGGGTCACTATGTTTAAAGAGTAGGATTATCCGTGGAAAGCTCATTGGCTAACGATGTGCATGGCGTGTGGCTGGGCGGGTTCCTGTTGGTGTAAGAGCGTCAAAGGAGACTGGACTTCTTTAAGCTTGTAAAGCTCTGGGGCTGGTGCCTTAGGCAGGTTGTTCATCCACTATCATCTTAATATTAAAATTGATGCTAATAATAGCAACAAGTTACTAATAATAGTCCAGTTGCTTTCCTTCGCCATGTGATTGACGAATCATTAGCCAGTCAGCGAGCAGTGTCACATCCGTTCAGTTTTAAAAATGAAGATGGTGACACTGAGCACGCCTCTGACAGGACTTCAGAGACCGCCAGGTGATGTCACTGAAGCTACGTCCACTTTCGACCCCGTCAGAGGGCGCTGTGCTGATAAATCTGTGACACTCGCTGCTCCCAGAGAGGTCAGGGGATAGTGTGTCAGTCTTCTGTCAGTCAGCACCCACCCCTCACAGACAGGGTAGAACACAGACCACCAGCTTCACCATGACAACCAACAGTATCACATCATCACCACAGACGCTGCCAGCAGGTTGAAAAACTACAGTCACATTTAAAAACACTGCAAACATCCTAAAACCTGTGTGATCAGGGTCAGCTTTGGGACCGCAGCAGATACTCCAATCAATAAACTGATAAATCAACCAATCAACAGACTAAACCACTGATCAATAAGCAGATTGACAGGCTCAGGCTAAATGCTCAAGAGGTGGGTCTGGCTACACTATGGTAAACTAATCAGCTGATTCTTTGATCTCCTCATTCGTCTTTATCCTTCAGCTGCCCCCAGACTCCGCCCACATTTGCCTCTTGTTTTCTAATCTCCCTCTGGCTGATTGGTCCGTTCGCTAGTCAGGTGGTGGTGGTTAATTCCTTTAGTTCACAGGATAGGAGGCTCATCCACCTCCTCTGTCACACCGCCCCTCTGCATGTCCTCCTTCACTGCATTCATGAACCTCCTCCGAGCTCCTCCTCCTCTCCTCCTGCCTGCAGCTCCAGCTTCATCCTCCACCCTCCATCCTCTGCACATGCTCAGACCATCAGCCTCTCTCACTCGGAGCCATCCCTCCTCGGCTCACAGACTGATGTTAGAGGGGACACACGGACTGTCCTGCTCCACAGTTCTATTAAAATGTCCTCACTTTACACCTCGGACGTGTTTTCTGTGCTATTGTGAATAAAACACGAGATCCAGATTGGACTTTACTCAGAGACCAGCTCTGCTGGAATAAATTTGTCATCTTGTGTCTGACTCGCCACAACGAGGATGCGGCACCTGCAGGTGACTCTCAGTCACTACATGTCCTTAACGAGCCACTCAGCCAATTACTGATCACTAACATATTGATCCATCCATTTAGTGAAAATGTTCATAACGATGAGGTCACTTCCTGTTTGTGAATCCAGGTTTATTAACAGGAAGTGAAAAACGAGCGCCTTCTGTCCGAATAGTTAATCAATAGTATAACAGGTCAGTGAGGCTGATGATCGCCTGTGTCAGGCACTCACCTGTTCACCTGAGAATGTGACACCGGTGCCAAAAGTGTTTGGTGGGCGTGTCCATGATGTTAGCCAATCAGCACAGACATGTAACACTTGCTTAACATCACAGGGGAGCTCACCTGTCTGAGCAGGTGATCCTAATCAATACTCTCTCTCTCTCTCTCTCTCTGCAGCGCTACACTGAAGAGCTGCTGACACTCAGAATCCTGCGCTGTGAATGGCTGAGAGGCTGTGGGCGGGCCTGGATCGTCACATGGATACAGATGATTAATAATCAATAATTATTTAAGTAAAGAGTTTATATTTATAAAAAATGTATTGATCTGGTCTGATCACTGCCCGTTTCCATGGATACCTGGTTTAGATCAGTGACATCAAATGCTATACTTTGCGTCCTCCAATCAGCTGTCATTCAACAATCAGCCAGTAACTAATCAGCCCGTAGCTTAAGGAGGGATGTCACCGAGATTTACAGACTTCTCTGCTACACCTGAATGCACTGTCCTCTGGAAGCCTCACCTGGCGATTAGGCTCCACCCCTCCACACACCTGAAGCAGAGATGTGTTAGCTTAGCTTGCCACAGAGGCTGCAAGCCGATGGACACTGCTAGCATAGCAGCTGTAACAGGTGGTGTGCTCAGTTTCGATTGGTTAATGATCAGGTAACGAAACAGAACAGGTGTCATGCTGTGACAGCGTCTCCACGATGACCACAGGTAAACCTGTGTGTTACCTGGAGGTTTGCTCCTCACATGTTTTTATGTCTCTAAAACAGGAAATTCTTCTTCTTCTTGTAAAGTTGTAAACAAACTGCAATAAAAGGTTGCATGTGTCAGACTGTCTGCTCTCACTGGGTTATTGGACGCAAATTGCAGGAAGTGCCTTTTATTTTCAAAATAAATGCCACATTTCATCAGTGCAAGCACTTAATGTGAAGCATTCAAACCTACAGCTGAGCAGCAGCAGCTGTACAGGTGAGTCGGAAGTTGTACAGGTGGTTATAATTAATGTTATACTGAGTGTCTTACCGATGCGTTAGCTGAAGAATATCTGGTTACCAGTTGTTACTGGTTATGTTAAGTAACTTACTTGTTATACTGCTTGTTTTACTGGTTATACTGGGTGCATTTGGTTCTGTGACTCTGGTTGTCTTCTGCCAGACCAGTTTTATGGGTCTGGGCTGTAATCAGGTGGGGGTCCACACACAGACAGGTTCATAATCAGGTGGGGGTCCTCACACAGACAGGTTGATAATCAGGTGGGGTCCTCACACAGACAGGTTTATAATCAGGTGGGGGTCCATGCACACACAGACAGGTTTATAATCAGGTGGGGGTCCATGCACACACAGACAGTTTTATAATCAGGTGGGGTCCACACACAGACAGGTTTATAATCAGGTGGGGTCCTCACACAGACAGGTTTATAATCAGGTGGGGGTCCATACATAGACAGGTTTATAATCAGGTGGGGTCCTCACACAGACAGGTTTATAATCAGGTGGGGGTCCATACATAGACAGGTTTATAATCAGGTGGGGTCCACACACAGACAGGTTTATAATCAGGTGGGGTCCTCACACAGACAGGTTTATAATCAGGTGGGGGTCCATGCACACACAGACAGGTTTATAATCAGGTGGGGGTCCACACACAGACAGGTTTATAATCAGGTGGGGTCCTCACACAGACAGGTTTATAATCAGGTGGGGGTCCATGCACACACAGACAGGTTTATAATCAGGTGGGGGTCCATGCACACACAGACAGGTTTATAATCAGGTGGGGGTCCATGCACACACAGACAGTTTTATAATCAGGTGGGGGTCCACACACAGACAGGTTTATAATCTGGTGGGGTCCTCACACAGACAGGTTTATAATCAGGTGGGGGTCCATGCACACACAGACAGTTTTATAATCAGGTGGGGGTCCACACACAGACAGGTTTATAATCAGGTGGGGGTCCATGCACACACAGACAGGTTTATAATCAGGTGGGGGTCCATGCACACACAGACAGTTTTATAATCAGGTGGGGGTCCACACACAGACAGGTTTAGAATTAGGTGGGGGTCCACACACAGACAGGTTTATAATCAGGTGGGGTCCTCACACAGACAGGTTTATAATCAGATGGGGGTCCATGCACACACAGACAGGTTTATAATCAGGTGGGGGTCCACACACAGACAGGTTTATAATCAGGTGGGGGTCCATGCACACACAGACAGTTTTATAATCAGGTGGGGTCCTCACACAGACAGGTTTATAATCAGGTGGGGGTCCATGCACACACAGACAGGTTTATAATCAGGTGGGGGTCCATGCACACACAGACAGGTTTATAATCAGGTGGGGGTCCATGCACACACAGACAGTTTTATAATCAGGTGGGGTCCTCACACAGACAGGTTTATAATCAGGTGGGGGTCCACACACAGACAGGTTTATAATCAGGTGGGGGTCCACACACAGACAGGTTTATAATCAGTGGGGTCCACACACAGACAGGTTTATAATCAGGTGGGGTCCATGCACACACAGACAGTTTATAATCAGGTGGGGTCCTCACACAGACAGGTTTATAATCAGGTGGGGTCCATGCACACACAGACAGGTTTATAATCAGGTGGGGGTCCACACACAGACAGGTTTATAATTAGGTGGGGGTCCACACACAGACAGGTTTATAATCAGGTGGGGGTCCTCACACAGACAGGTTTAGAATTAGGTGGGGGTCCTAACACAGACAGGTTTATAATCAGATGGGGGTCCATGCACACACAGACAGGTTTATAATCAGGTGGGGGTCCACACACAGACAGGTTTATAATCAGGTGGGGGTCCATACACAGACAGGTTTATAACTAGGTGGGGGTCCACACACAGACAGGTTTATAATCAGGTGGGGGTCCACACACAGACAGGTTTATAATCAGGTGGGGGTCCATACATAGACAGGTTTATAATTAGGTGGGGGTCCACACACAGACAGGTTTATAATCAGGTGGGGGTCCACACACAGACAGGTTTATAATCAGGTGGGGTCCATACATAGACAGGTTTATAATTAGGTGGGGGTCCACACACAGACAGGTTTATAATCAGGTGGGGGTCCTCACACAGACAGGTTTATAATCAGGTGAGGGTCCATACACAGGTTTATAATCAGGTGGGGGTCCATACACAGACAGGTTTATAATCAGGTCAGGGCTCTCACACAGACAGGAGTCCTCGCGTGTGTGTGATGGTTAATAATCTCTGTTAATCTGTGTGGACTTTCACCTGAGACTCTAAAACTGAACTTTCTGTCTCTGTTTGCTGCTCGAAGTCAAACAGCCGCAGGTCAAATGGAAGCCGACTTTCAGGTAAAGTTATTACTGATCACTGAGTTTTGTTTTACTGAGTTTAGCAGGTGGGCTGTTGGACAAGTAGAGTAGGGCAGGTTTGCTAAAAGAAGGGTATACTGACCTGTGATAACACACACTGAGCACTGACCTACAAACAACAGGTGTGGTAAACTGACCTCCATTCAGCTACAGGTACTGACACACACCTGGAAACACCTGGATCCTTTCAGATTCATTTACTGGGTGCTTTTGTGTCTACAGGTTAATCAGGGTCACTGTGACCTGTCTCAGATAGATTGTGTGTGTGTGTGTGTGTGTGTGTTTGTGGGGGGGGGGGGTTGACTTTCACGTGGGGACCTGGAGTGACATGCAGAGAAAGGACATCTTCTGTTTTTTCTTCTTCTTTGGTGTTGTGTTGCTTTGACTTCTGACATCTGTTTAATGATAGGAACAAATGTATAATCGATAATGGTAAATAAGTGAATCATGATGTTTGCTGTACCTGATAACCAGGTGTTTCTGTCTGTCCAATCAGTGTCATGAGGGGAGGGGCTCCAAACCCAATAAACCTAACATGCCAAGGACAGAAGAGAGCAAAAGGAGGCAACCAATGGATGCACAGAGGGTGGGGTCAGACATGATTTACACCATTGAAGATGTCCCACCATGGTACCTGTGTATTCTATTGGGATTACAGGTGAGACTGGGATTACAGGTGAAAATGTGACTACTGAGGGATTAAGACATTTAAACATGGATTATTGGTTTAGACTGGATTACTAGGTTCAAACTGGGATTATACTAGTTTAACCTGGGTTATACTCTCTTAACACGGGATTACTGAGTTTAACCTGGGAGTATAATGGTTTAACCTGGGGTTATACTGGTTTAAACAAGGATTACTGTGTTTAACCTGGGATTATACTGGTTTAAACTGGGATTACTGTGTTTAACCAGAGATTATACTGGTTTAACCTAGGGTTATACTGGTTTAAAAAAGGATTAATTCAATTCATTTCAATTTTATTTATATAGCGCCAAATAACAACAACAGTTGCCTCAAGACGCTTTATATTGTACAGTAGATCGTACAATAATACATACAGAGAAAAACCCAACAATCATATGACCCCCTATTAAGCACTTTGGCAACAGTGGGAAGGAAAAACTTCCTTTTAACAGGAAGAAACCTCCGGCAGAACCAGGCTCAGGGAGGGGCGGGGCCATCTGCTGCGACCGGTTGGGATGAGAGAAGGAAGACAGGATAAAGACATGCTGTGGAAGAGAGACAGAGATTAATAACAGATATGATTCGATGCAGAGAGGTCTGTTAACACATAGTGAGTGAGAAAGGTGACTGGAAAGGAAAAACTCAATGCATCATGGGAATCCCCGGCAGCCTACGTCTATTGCAGCATAACTAAGGGAGGATTCAGGGTCACCTGGTCCAGCCCTAACTATATGCTTTAGCAAAAAGGAAAGTTTGAAGCCTAATCTTGAAAGTAGAGATAGTGTCTGTCTCCTGAATCCAAACTGGAAGCTGGTTCCACAGAAGAGGGGCCTGAAAACTGAAGGCTCTGCCTCCCATTCTACTTTTAAATACTCTAGGAACAACAAGTAGGCCTGCAGAGCGAGAGCGAAGTGCTCTAATAGGGTGATATGGTACTACAAAGTCATTAAGATAAGATGGGGCCTGATTATTTAAGACCTTGTATGTGAGGAGCAGGATTTTGAATTCTGGATTAAACAGGAAGCCAATGAAGGGAAGCCAAAACAGGAGAAATCTGCTCTCTCTTTCTAGTCCCTGTCAGGACTCTTGCTGCAGCATTTTGGATTAACTGAAGGCTTTTCAGGGAGTTTTTAGGACATCCTGATAATAAAGAATTACAGTAGTCCAGCCTGGAAGTAATAAATGCATGAACTAGTTTTTCAGCATCACTCTGAGACAGGATATTTCTAACTTTAGAGATGTTGCGCAAATGGAAGAAAGCGGTCTTACATATTTGTTTAATATGTGCATTGAAGGACATGTCCTGGTCAAAAATGACTCCAAGGTTTCTCACAGTGTTACTGGAGGCCAAGGTAATGCCATCCAGAGTAAGAATCTGCTTAGATACCATATTTCTAAGATTTTCAGGGCTGAGTACAATAACCTCAGTTTGATCTGAATTAAGAAGCAGAAAGTTAGCGGCCATCCAGGTCTTTATGTCTTTAAGACATTCCTGCAGTTTAACTAATTGCTGTGTGTTACCTGGCTTCATGGACAGATAGAGCTGCGTGTCATCTGCATAGCAGTGAAAATTTATGCTATGTCTTCTAATGATACTGCCTAAGGGAAGCATGTATAATGTAAATAGAATTGGTCCTAGCACTGAACCCTGTGGAACACCATAATTACCTTATTATGGTCAACAGTATCAAACACTGCACTGAGGTCTAGCAGGACAAGCACAGAAAATTACTGTGTGTAACCTGGTATTATACTTGTTTAAACTGGGATTACTGGGTTTAACCTGGGATTATACTGGTTTAAACTGGGTTTAACCTGGTATTATACTTGTTTAAACTGGGATTACTGGGTTTAACCAGTAAGAATAAGAATGTTTTATTGTCATTATGCCAAAAGCACAACTGAATAATTTGCTGTACTATTCAGTGAAAAGGAAACCAAAAAAAGAAAAGAAAGTCAAACTGTTTCTAAACTGGTTTAAACTGGAATACTGGATGTGGTTGTTTGGATTGTAGTTTGATCACAGGTGCAGGTTTGGTGATGGTTAGATGAAACATTTTTAGGATAGCTACCTTGTTGACTCCAGTCTGAAGTTTGTGACAGGTGAATGTTACCTGCTTTACCTTGTCTGCAGCATTACCTGACGTGCTTTAGTGGTACAGTGGCTGTGCCGTTTCTTCTGGCTCAGGCCATGTGTGTCGGTCGAGACCAAAACACCATCAGTCAGCTGATTGGAACCATTTTCACGACCGTTGGCATCACGACTCTCATCCAGACCACCGTGGGTGTCAGGTGAGTCTGAGGGAGTCAGGTGAGACTTAAGGAGTCAGGCGAGTGGGCGGAGTCTGACAGTTATATGTGTTTGTGTGTAGACTTCCTCTCTTTCAGGCGAGTGCGTTTGCGTTCCTGATTCCTGCTCAGGCAATCCTCAGTCTGGACAGGTGGAGGTGTCCCAGTGAAGGTGGGAGTCTCTCTGATTGTTACTGGTTTTTGTAAATAAACAACATACTCTCATGTCATTTGTTTTTTCCTCTACAGAGGAGATTTATGGGAACTGGAGTCTTCCCCTGAACACCTCACACATCTGGAAGCCTCGAATCAGAGAGGTACGACCACTGCTCCTCAGCAGGTAGTTTCCAGTGGGTCCAGGTGGGTTGAAATGGGCACAGTGGGTTGAGGGCGGTGAGAGGCCAGACCTAGACCTGAACTGGTTCCTGGAAGACACCAGCACTCTGGACAGTGCTGGTCTGTCAGAATCCTGTGGACCTGTGAACTTCCAGCTCAGAGAGAGTTTCTGATTTTGGCTAAAGTCAGACCCCTGAATCAGGTGGAACCTTGTTCAGGAGGACTCTGCACTGGGTCTTGGATCTTCTGAATCCTGAACCTCTTCTACAAATCCAGGATGTGTTTTCCTTCACAGGCTTCACTATGAAACTAAAGCACTTTAATTCCTGAGAACCCAGAGCCACACCTGCAGGTACCTGGCTCAGCCCCAAATCCTGTTTCAGAATTCTGTAGGACTCATCAGTACCAGCACCTCGTGGTTGGATCCAAGTCGTCATGTCTGTGGAGTGGGTTTTGTTGTTTACTTGCTTTATAACAGAGTTATTTGTTTGCAGATTCAGGGTGCCATCATCATGTCCAGCCTGGTGGAGCTTGTGATTGGTCTGTGTGGGTTACCTGGGTTACTGCTGGAGTACATCGGCCCACTCACCATCACGCCAACCATCTCACTGATTGGCCTCTCAGTCTTCACAACCGCTGGAGACCGAGCTGGGTCCCACTGGGGCCTCTCAGCACTGTGAGATATGTGGACACACCTGTTTCTGTTCTGCTGTAGTGAACTACATATCCATGAATATAGGACACTGGGGAGACAAACGGTTGTCTCTCTCCCTCTCTCTCTGCAGGTGTATTTTGCTGATCGTTCTGTTTGCTCAGTACCTAAGGGCGACATCACTTCCTGTTCCTGTGTATAGCAGGAAGAAAGGCCTGAGGGCCACCAGAGTGCAGATCTTCAAGATGTTTCCTGTAAATAAAGATAAACACAAATCGATGATGATGTCAGTGATGACGTAATTTGAATTTTTGCTCCGCCCTCTTTCAGATCATCCTTGCCATCATGTTGGTGTGGCTCGTCTGTTATGTCCTCACTCTGACCGACCTGTTGCCAAGAGACCCTGATCGCTATGGACACAAAGGTCGCACTGATGCCCGAGGGGACATCATGACATTGTCGCCCTGGTTCAGGATGCCCTACCCATGTAAGGCACCAACAAATGACACTCATGTAATAGCTTCGTATCCAGTTGGTTTGAGGTTTGAATGACACCATGTCACTGTTACAAGGTTGTTTCAGCGCCAACTGTGAGTTGGTGGTGAGGTGGATCACTTCAGTTTCTCTGAGGTTCTGATCCACAGTCACTGTGTTACCTGCAGCAGGTAGCACTAGGCCACGCCCCTGCTGTGTGGGTCCATGTTGATGCCATATTTAAAAGAAATGTTCTACACCAGACTTTCAGTAAACAGGATGTTTACTTCCCACAGCAGGAAGGCCAGTTTGTGCTGCTTCGATTGGTTAGTCGGTTTGACCTTGGGACTTTAACAAAAACGTCGACATAAACACATAAAAACTGTAAAATCACTGAGTCAGTGATTCAGGGCCCAGAGCAAGTGGGTGGAGCTCTCAGAGGGGGTGTGGTCACTTTATGAAAACTACTTTGTGTAACTTCAGACTTTATGTGTACAGTCTGGGATAAAATCTAACCCGAAGGTGTGTTTTTAACGCTTTAAGCTGAGCATCAGTGAATGAAGGATCATGATGATCACCATGACGTTCTCTGACTTCCTGTCTCCCTCTGATAGGCCAGTGGGGGTTGCCTGTGATAACGGTTCCTGGGGTGTTGGGCATGCTGAGTGCGACGATGGCAGGCATCGTGGAGTCAATCGGAGATTACTATGCTTGTGCTCGCTTGTCTGGAGCCACGCCCCCTCCTGTCCATGCAATCAACAGGTGAGACAGGAACACACCTTATGAGACAGACTCCACCCCCAAACAGGTGTTGATCATGTCTGTTTTTAATTTGTTTCAGGGGGATTTTCATAGAGGGCGTGTGCTGCATCATTGCAGGTCTGTTGGGGACAGGAAACGGCTCCACCTCCTCCAGTCCAAATATAGGTGTCCTCGGCATCACCAAGGTAGCCACACCCCCTGAAAGGGTGTGTTTATATCCTCAGGTGTAATTTCACGTGTTAACTTGTGCTTAATTTGTGAGTGTATGACCCGTTCACCTGCATGCAGGTGGGTAGCAGGCGAGTGGTGCAGTACGGTGCCGGCATCATGTTTGTCCTGGGAACCGTCGGCAAGTTCACAGCTCTGTTTGCCTCGCTGCCCGACCCGATCCTGGGAGGAATGTTCTGCACGCTGTTCGGTAAGTCTCTGGTAACAGGTCTTTATTCAGGTATGGTACTGCTGCGCTAAACCATATGTGTCTCTCAGGTATGATCACAGCTGTCGGCCTGTCAAACCTGCAGCTGGTCGATTTAAACTCGTCCAGAAATCTGTTTGTTCTTGGGTTCTCCATGTTCTTTGGTCTGACGCTGCCGACGTACCTGGACACGCATCCCAACTCCATTCAGACAGGTGAGTCCCTGTTTACCTGTGCCACAGCTGTCCTCCTAAATAACCCTAACACCACAGGAACAGAGCAGGATATCTCCTGGTTACCTTCATTCACTCATCCTAACATCAGCAATCACCTGAAGGTGGTGATGCAATTTAATTGAATTCAAGAAATGTCCGACAGAACCAGAGTAAGAGAGCCAGAGATGAATACTAACTAATAATTAAATGCAGAGAGGTGCATAAACACATACTGAGTGAAGCAGACACGCATCGTGGGAATCCCCCAGCAGCCTAGGCCTGTTCCAGCACCACCACTGCACCCATCTAATTAATGGCATGGTTCAGATAAGAGAGGCAGAGATTGCAGCGTGAGGTCCTACCGACCTTTACAAATACAAAAACCCAAAGCCATTATAAAGATCAAGCTTGACACCATCTGCAGGAAAACTTAGAACGTTAGCATTCATTCTCATCAGTTAGATTCAAAATTTAAAATCCAGGACAATAAATAAATAGATAAATAATTATTGATAGTCCTCATAAGTTGTCTCTGAAAGTGAAAATCTTCAACTTTCAGCAACTTCATGTGAAACAAAGAGCAGCGGGCCCAGAGCTGAGCCCTGGGGATCGCCTCTTTGAAAGGATGACAAATAACTCTGACATGTTCTCTCATTTTATGAGATCAAATAAACTTCCCGATGATGCTCAGCATTCCTATCAGTAATTATTTCCTCATTAGCTCCACCTGTAAATGTTAGTCCACCTATTTCAGCCATGCTGTGAGTCGCTCTTATAAATATTATACTCTCACACCGTGGCTGAATGTTTCTCTGGCCTTCACTTGTCTGTGCTCACCTGTCTCCATGATAAATCTCTGCACCAGTTAAGATTTTTGTTTCTGGTGTTTTAGGTGTTTCTGAGCTGGATCAGATCCTCACCGTTCTTCTCTCCACTGAGATGTTTGTTGGAGGTTTTCTGGCATTCTGTCTTGATAACACAATCCCCGGTAACACACACTCACACACTTACACACACACACACACTCTCTCTCTCACACACACACACACAGTGGTTCTCAGTCCTGCTTTCTTCCTCTTTCGTCAGGCACCAGAGAGGAGCGAGGGCTGGTTGAGTGGAACTTCTCCTCTTCCTCCTCCTCTTCCTCCACCTATGACCTTCCCTTTGTCATGCCTGTGCTCAGACGCACTCGCTGCCTCTGGCGGTTCCCAATCAGCCCCACCTTCACAGGTTTCAGGGCATCTGATGACCCACCCCCTGTGGAACAGGAGCAAGAAGAGGAGGAAGATGATGACGAATTGCCAAGCACCAAGGTGTGATGATGATGTCATCAATCCCACCTGACAGCTGTTGTGAGCAGTTAGATTTCAAACCAATCAGTGTTTCTGGATGATTGATTATCAGATGACTCTACCTCAGTGTGTTTAGAGTTCCATTAATCAATATGACCAGAAGTTTTTGACATCACTTCCTGTTCCCATACCTAAAGCCCCTCCCACAGCGTGGTCCTCCAATCCTTGAGTTTAATTTCCTCCTTATGAGCTCAACCTGACACTTTGCAGATGTTCTAGGTGTGTAATGACTTGCAGTCAGCTAATTGATGGGATGGAGCTAAAGGAAGCTGCAATTCACAAAGACCTTCAAAATAAAAGCAGTTCTTCTGTGAGACTGAATCTATTTCCGTTCTGTCTTTCAAAATAAAAGCTAAATAAAAGCGTTCTGAGAATTGATGAAACCATTCACATCAGAGAAAGCTTCACACAAACAGACACACACACACTCCAGCTAATCACCTGTCCCTCACTGTGATGTCATAGCTTCATACACAAATAATGGCCAACAAACTAAAAGGAAATGGAACTGTTGATTTTATTACAGTTTAAGCTGCACTTCACCTTTTTTACCATGGCAACAACATTGATGGCCGACTGCAACGCTTTTCAGATACATCAGATCACAAAATCAGAATAAAGTTAATTAGATACAGGTATGTTCCAAATAAAGTCCACCTGAGGAAGTCACGTGACTTCAACAGGTTTCCGATGGCAGTATCTTTAGTTACATGACTTTAATCATGACTCCATATCGTTAGTGTACACTTTCACTCGTGCTCTCACTCGTGTTTAGAGGGTCAAAGATGGAGGGCTGGGTTAAAATCAGATTCAGAACAGTACAGGTGAGCATCAGCATTGGCTGTCCCATAAAAAATTGTGCCATTGCATAAAAACAAGAGAGAGTGCAGTGAGAAAATCACATAGGTTTTAAAAATGTGTTGATCAATATTAGCCAATACTGGTCAGTATTAATCAGTATGAATCAATCAATATTAAGTTTGTATTTTTTAACATAAGCAGTCGGACTGACTGGTTCCTAGTACAAGTCCCAGTTTGTCTCCAGTATTGGTGTGTTTTGTTTTCTTTGAGTGAATTTGATGTTTTTTCTTTTTACAATGTTTCAATCAATAATCAATAAATGTTTTTGCTGATTGTGTGTTTGTGATGAAAAGTACAAAACTCAAACGTGATATCACAGAGTGCAAACAAATACAAATCAATATCAAAGCAATGATCAATGATCAGTGATGACCAGACAAAGTGTGTGTGATGTCATCGCTGTGCTGTTGGTTTGACGCCATCACAGTGACAGGAAGGCCGTAAAATGAGGACACGCCCACTGCTCGCTGGAACGGCATCACTGAGAGCAACATGGGGTTAGTGGCGCCCACCTGGATCACAGTGGGGGCGGGGTTAGCACAGGCCACTGGGAACATGGCAGCACTGGAGGCGGAGCCAGCTAGAGGTAAGAACACCTGGAAGAACTGTCCAGTTTCTGGATCCAGGAGCATCTTCCTCTGATGCTGCAGGCACGTGTCAGCATAGAAGAACCGCGCACTTTTAGGGTCTAACATCAGTTGACATGGGGCGGGAACTCTGACGAAGGCTCCAGGTGCTGCAGCAGAGCCCAACACATCGACAAGGAAGTCCCCAGATACCTGTGCAGGTAAGAGACTGGGAACGCTGCACAGAAACGGCTGTGGATGCAGGTGTTGCTGCTGAAGCTCTGGTTGGTTCTGGCTCGGAGGCGTTGCTGTCCCGCTCAGACCCTCTCGCTCTCGTTGTGTTTTGGTCGGGTCCACTTGTTCAGAGAAGTTTCCCGTTTGCTGGTTCTGGAACTCCTCGGACCTACAGGGCAGGTGGATGCTTGGACCAGGTGTGGACTGCTGGGTCTGGATGTAGCTCAAAGGGGTGTGGACATAGCCAGCCTTCCCCAAGTGAGGGTGCAGGCTGCTGGGTAAGGGGATCTGCAGGAGGTGCTGGGAGGAGCCAGGGGCAGACGGAGAGGACACACCCAGGATGGAGCTCTGTTCCTGAGCACCGAGCAGTGGCCGGGTGCCCTGGTGGGAAGGTGGAGTCACAGCTCTCGCTGATGGGTTGGGCTTCAAAGTGGGTGGGTCTAAGTGCTCTAAACCTCGGCTGATAATCGGCTCACTTCCTCGTCTCTGCTGTGTCATCGGCTGTCTGGATGATTTACTCTGCTTCTTGTCTTGTGATTGGCTGAAAGACACAGCAACCTTGGAGAAGTGACCTTTGACCCCCACAGCCTGCTGGTAAGTGGGGGGAGGGCTATCCTCCTGGCCAACTGTTTTGCAGCTTGTTGACTTGTTGTCTCGTGACGCAGCTGATGTGGCAAATGAGTGGCCGTATGTGTGTTTAACTAAACTCCTCACGTCTCTCACCACGTGAACCGGAGCTCTGACCCCGCCTCCTCCTGTCTGATGCTCCAGAGGCAGGACAGGTGATACCTCCAGATTCTTCTTCAGGTTGTACTGTTCCACCTGCATCTTTTTCGACAGCACGTTCTTAATGAGGCAGGATGCCATCTTTGTTTTGGTTTCATCCAGAGAAAACGACTTCTGAAGACGCTGTGAGTTTCCTCCAGTCAGGAGCCCTGAAACCATCAGAAACTTCATCAGACTCAGATTCTTCATCTTTCATCATCAATAGAACAAAAACAAAGAAGTGTATTAATAATAATAATACTCAGTAGAAGACTTGCACCTTTTCGACAGACACGTTGAGGAAGCGTATGAGGCTTTGGTTTTCATGGCTTGCGGCGCACATTAACCGTTTTCTTCATGCAACCAATAGAAATGCAGAACGTCATGGAGGGGGCATGTATACTCATGAAGACCCCAACAATGATGCAGTACAGGCAGAACACAAACTTTGAGCTCCTTGCTCAGTAAAGCACGTGTCGCGTCTATTGTGAATCAGGGATCTCAATCATGCAAAAATCCTTGTAAATTATATCCTGACCATCACTTGACTCAAGGCCATGACTTCATGTCTATACTTGAAAACGAGATTGTAGTCTCAATGAGACTTTTAACTGCATAAATAAAGGACTGATGCAAAAAGAAAGCTCTCGTTAGACACAGTCTGACATTCTGGAAACACCACAGCTAGTTGTTGTGTGGAAGTCGTTAACTCTGATGGGGTGTGATCCAATATCATGCTGTGCTACCTGGCGATTGAAGAAGTTTTATCCACTTAAAATCAGAATATTAAATTATTTTCTAAGAGGTTTGTTTCTGAGGTTAGGGTGATGTTGGACGACCAACAAGACAACGGGTTCGAGCTAAGTTGTAGTTTCTGAGATTTTCTTCAGTTTGCAGGGAACTATGTAGCAGTGTGTAAGACTGCCAGTGTTATTTTACACTCAGGCCTCTCTGCCATGTCAACCCACGGCACATCAATAACACCACAGAGTGGTATCAGCTTGTCGGTGTTGTGGTGCACAGCTCAGCAAGGCCCAAAAAGTTGGGATGGAGGAACAAAGGCTGGAAGAGTAAGTGGCACTAAGCAGAGACAGTAAGAGATTTCAGAGCTAATCAGGTCAGGCATGATTGGGTATAAAGAGAAGACATTTCCCACTCTGCTGGAGTCTACACAGCTGAGTGTTTATTTTTTGTTCTTTTGTGAATAAAATGTGTGTTAATGAGTAAGTCGTTGCATTTCACACAGCTTCCCAACGTTTCAGCATTGGGGCTGTTTTTGCTTTCTGCGTTCGCCAACCAAAGCCAGCATGCCGTTAGCTAATGACACAAATCAGCTGAGGGGGAGCGTTTACTTCCTGTCAGATTAAATACATGCCTCCCTCTGTTCAGGGATCTGATTAGTGGATACAAACTAGTTCCTACATTACAGTGAGACTTGGCTGGACCAGTTTCTCTTTATCATGGAAAGGATCATGTGATCATGCCTCTCTGCTTTTTGTCTCAGACACTTTGTCCAAACTGACGCTGACGACCTGAACCAGTGAATATGAGCAATAACAGTTTATTTTGTCAGTGCTCCCCAAGGTGGAGGGCGGGCGGTCCTGTTTCCTGAGCTTGTTGACAGGTAGACGTGCTGTTACCTTGGCCAGCCCCTGCAATCAGGCCCTTGTAGACCCCGTAGCTCTCAACATCACTGCTGGTATTTGAGGTGGCGTGAAAGGAGGTGGGCATACTGTGTTGCCGTAGTAATAGTTCAGGCCGTGAACGAGTAGTGGGACGCAGCAGCTCATTAGCTGACGCATCGTTGTTAATTCCTCTGCCCTCAGCAGGAACATCCTTCAGTATCACCTGGACAGGTAGACCAACAGGTGAGCAAACAGTTAAAGTGGCAGAATGCCTGTAGTTTATCAGTGTTTACCTGTTCAGCGCTGTCCTCGCCGTCCTTCTTCTTCTTCAGGTGAATCTGCCGTTTAGGCACCATCTTTAGCCCCTCTGCATCCTGACCTTTTACCTGGACGACAGGAAACAAATGCTGCGGGTAAAGCTGAAACTGGGCCCCACACGTACCTTCATCTATCCAGCTGATGATGATGACCGTGCACCTGTGTCTCTATGGTGATGTCAACACACTCAAAGCCACTCTCTGGATCAGACGTTTCATCATCTGATTGGATGAGGACAGAGGGAGAGAAGTGGAGTGAGAGATCTTCCTCCGACCAGTCGCTGACACTCCCCTCGTCTTCCACCTCCTCGTCTGCCTCGGAGCGATGTGTGGAGCAGAAGTCCAGGTAATCTGCCTCACCTGTGCAGGTGAACTCAGAGCTCTTCTCTGCAGGAACTAGACAACAAAGTGGAAGGATTTGTGCCTCAGCAGTTTGATGAGGCAGCACATCGGCTTCAGGGCAGCGGTGAGCGCTGAGGAAGATGCCCCGCCCACCTCCTCCTCTTGTTGTGTCCTCGTGGCCACTCATGATTGTGTCTCTGGAGGATGCACAGACAAACATGGAGACATTAATGAAGCAGTTTGAATGACATGATGAGTTCCTACTGAGTTCACAGTGCTCCATGATTTAATCCCACTCAGTTCAGTTCTAGTGATCCATGATCACCATCCAAGGAAAAGCCTCAATCTTAAATCCATGAAGCGGTCCCGGTTGCTCGGGTCATTAATAAACTAAAGCTGTCCTGGCCTGTGTGAGTTCCCCCAGAGCTGGGGTTCAGAGGTGATTTCTCCTTAAATTGCTGGCTGTCTGAGTGGTGTCCCACAAACGATGTGGGCTTCATAGATAATTGGCAAACCTTCTGGAGGAAACCTGGTCTTGTTAGGAGAGACGGCATCCATCCCACTTTGGATGGAGCAGCTCTCATTTCTAGAAATATGGACCAATTTATTAAACCCCCCAAAATATGACTATCCAGAGTTGGGACCAGGAAGCAGAGTTGCAGTCTTACACGCCTCTCTGCAGCTTCTCTCCTCCTGCTACCCCCCCAAAAACCCATCTCCATTGAGACTGTGTCAGCTCCCAAACAGACAAAAAACAAACTAAAAACCAGCAACAAACAACTTAAACATAAAAAATCACAAAGAAAGAACAATACAGTATCCACATCTGAACCAAAGAGTAAAACAGTGAAATGTGGATTATTAAATATTAGGTCTCTCTCCTCCAAGTCTCTGTTAGTACATGACTTAATAATTGATCAACAAATCGATTTACTCTGCCTTACAGAAACCTGGTTGCAGCAGGATGATTATGTTAGTTTAAATGAATCAACACCCCCGAGTCATTCTAACTACCAGAAACCTCGAAGCACAGGCCGAGGGGGCGGTGTGGCAGCAATTTTTCACACCAGCCTATTAATCAACCAAAGACCCAGACAGACTTTTAATTCATTTGAAAGCCTGATGCTTAGCCTCGTCCACCCCAGCTGTAAAACTCAGAAACCAGTCTTACTTGTTATCATCTATCGTCCACCTGGGCCTTACACAGAGTTTCTCTCTGATTTCTCAGACTTTTTATCTGATTTAGTGCTCAGCTCAGATAAAATAATTATTGTGGGTGATTTTAACATCCATGTAGATGCTAAAAATGACAGCCTCAACATGGCATTTAATCTGTTATTAGACTCAATTGGCTTCTCTCAGAATGTAAAAGAACCCACCCACCACTTTAATCACACTCTAGATCTTGTTTTAACATATGGCATAGAAACTGAACATTTAACAGTGTTTCCTGAAAACCCTCTGCTGTCTGATCATTTCCTGATAACATTTACATTTACAATAATTGATTACACAGCAGTGGAGAGTAGACTTTATCACAGTAGATGTCTTTCTGAAAGTGCTGTAACTAAGTTTAAGAATATAATCCACCCACTGTTATCATCTTCAATGCCCTGTACCAACATAGAGCAGAGCAGCTATCTGAACGCTACCCCAACAGAGGTCGATTATCTTGTTAATAATTTTACCTCCTCACTACGTACGACTCTGGATACTGTAGCTCCTGTGAAAACTAAGGTCTCAAATCAGAAGTACCTGACTCCATGGTATAATTCTCAAACACGTAGCCTAAAGCAGATAACTCGTAAGCTGGAGAGGAAATGGCGTGTCACAAATTTAGAGGATCATCATTTAGCCTGGAGAAATAGTTTGCTGCTTTATAAGAAAGCCCTCCGCAAAGCCAGAACATCTTACTATTCATCACTGATTGAAGAAAATAAGAACAACCCCAGGTTTCTCTTCAGCACTGTAGCCAGGCTGACAAACAGTCAGAGCTCTACTGAGCCAACCATCCCTTTAACGCTAACTAGTAATGACTTCATGAACTTCTTCACAAATAAAATTTTTATCATTAGAGAAAGAATTACCAATAATCATCCCACAGATGTAATATTATCTACAGCTACTTTTAGTACCATCGATGTTAAGTTAGACTCTTTTTCTCCAATTGATCTTTCTGAGTTAACTTCAATAATTACTTCCTCCAAACCATCAACGTGTCTTTTAGACCCCATTCCTACAAAACTGCTCAAAGAAGTCCTGCCATTAATTAATGCTTCAATCTTAAATATGATCAACCTATCTCTCATAATCAGCTATGTACCACAGGCCTTCAAGCTGGCTGTAGTTAAACCTTTACTTAAAAAGCATCTCTAGACCCAGCTGTCTTAGCTAATTATAGGCCAATCTCCAACCTTCCTTTCATATCAAACATCCTTGAAAGAGTAGTTGTCAAACAGCTAACAGATCATCTGCAGAGGAATGGCTTATTTGAAGAGTTTCAGTCAGGTTTCAGAGCTCATCACAGCACAGAAACAGCTTTAGTGAAGGTTACAAATGATCTTCTTATGGCCTCTGACAGTGGACTCATCTCTGTGCTTGTCCTGCTAGACCTCAGTGCTGCGTTTGTTGGGAGAAGTGTAAATAAAATGGCTGTGAATGTTGATCTGTGGTTCCGCCGTGCCTTATTCCCACCACACTGGTGCCAAAACCCAGGAGGCGGCACGGCGGGCCTACAACTGAGCCGGAGGAGAGAGGATATGGCCCAGATGGGGGCCGAGACGGCAGCCGCACAGCGGGAGCAGGCAGCGGAGGTGAGCCATCAGCGGGAAGAGCTGTGGGCCGGGAGCGAGCGCCACTTGGAGAGAATGGTGGAGCTGGCAACGCTGCTCGAGGCCTGGGCGACACCGCCGCTGCCACCCCGCCAGGGTCGCCTGATAGTGGGGAAGCAGTGGAGGAGCCGCGTGGGGCATCTCGGGAGCCGGAAGTGGTGGACGAGGGGCGTGGGGGTCCACACCTGCCGGAGGAGGGGAGCAGCTGGGTGAAGGGCTGTTCCTGCCGGGAGTGGTAGAGGATCCGCTCAAACCGGAGGCGCCGGACGAGGGGAGCGAGGGTCTGTGGCGGCTGGAGGAAGAGGAGCCGCGCGAGGGGCTGCTGGAGCCGGGAGTTGTGGTGTTGGCAGCGGTGACGGAGGAGCAGCGGGAGGGGCTGCTGGAGCCGGGAGCAGCGGCGGCCGCAGTGACGGAAAAGCCGCTCCCGCCAGCAGTGGAGGAGCCGCTCCAGCCGGGAGAGGTGGAGAAACCGGGAGGGGAGACGGCGGTCCCTGTGCCAGGGGAGACGGCGGTCCCTGTGCCAGGGAAGTCTGCTCGACCTGGGCCTGAGGTCGAGGATCGAGCTACCCCGGAGCGTCAGGTGCCGGCCCAGTCGCCCGGGGGAGGGGCTCACTACCGGGCCGGCGGGGTCGTGCCGGCTTGCCAGGTAGCCGGCCTTCGGACCAGTTTCGCCGCTGCCGCTGGAGGCGTGGCCGACCCCCGGACCAGCCTCGCCGCCACCGCCACTGGAGGCGTGGGCGGCCTCCGCAAGTGACTTTGCCCTGTTCCCAGGTTGGGAACCGGTGGGGTGGGGGAGTAGGTTTGGCCAGATGACTCCCCGGCCTCAATCGGGCGATGGGGGTGTGTGGTGGGGCGTGGTCTGCGGTTCTGTGCAGGGAGGGCGGACGCACCTGCACGGCATCCGTAATCACGCCCGCCGAGTTAAAACACAGGGACTCAGGTGTGTGGGGGTGGTTTTTGTGGTGAGAAGTGTAAATAAAATGGCTCTGAATGTTGATCTGTGGTCCCGCCATGCCTTATTCTCACCACATACATGTAAATGGAGAGTCCTCTTCACACACTAAGAGCAATTATGGTGTTCCACAGGGTTCAGTGCTAGGACCAATTCTGTTTACATTGTACATGCTTCCCTTAGGCAGCATCATTAGAAGACATAGCATAAATTTTCACTGCTATGCTGATGACACGCAGCTCTATCTGTCCATGAAGCCAGATAACACACAGCAATTAGTTAAACTGCAGGAATGTCTTAAAGACATAAAGACCTGGATGGCCGCTAACTTTCTGCTTCTTAATTCAGATCAAACTGAGGTTATTGTACTCGGCCCTGAAAATCTTAGAAATATGGTATCTAAGCAGATTCTTACTCTGGATGGCATTACCTTGGCCTCCAGTAATGCTGTGAGGAACCTTGGAGTCATTTTTGACCAGGATATGTCCTTCAACGCACATATTAAACAAATATGTAAGACTGCTTTCTTCCATTTGTGCAACATCTCTAAAATTAGAAATATCCTGTCTCAGAGTGACGCTGAAAAACTAGTTCATGCATTTATTACTTCCAGGCTGGACTACTGTAATTCATTATTATCAGGATGTCCTAAAAACTCCCTGAAAAGCCTTCAGTTAATCCAAAATGCTGCAGCAAGAGTCCTGACAGGGACTAGAAAGAGAGAGCAGATTTCTCCTGTTTTGGCTTCCCTTCATTGGCTTCCTGTTAAATCCAGAATTCAAAATCCTGCTCCTCACATACAAGGTCTTAAATAATCAGGCCCCATCTTATCTTAATGACCTTGTAGTACCATATCACCCTATTAGAGCACTTCGCTCTCACACTGCAGGCCTACTTGTTGTTCCTAGAGTATTTAAAAGTAGAATGGGAGGCAGAGCCTTCAGTTTTCAGGCCCCTCTTCTGTGGAACCAGCTTCCAGTTTGGATTCGGGAGACAGACACTATCTCTACTTTCAAGATTAGGCTTCAAACTTTCCTTTTTGCTAAAGCATATAGTTAGGGCTGGACCAGGTGACCCTGAATCCTCCCTTAGTTATGCTGCAATAGACGTAGGCTGCCGGGGATTCCCATGATGCATTGAGTTTTTCCTTTCCAGTCACCTTTCTCACTCACTGTCACGGTTCTGGGTCACCTTGACCCAGCTTCTTCAGTTCTTTATATTTTGGCATGTTTCTATAGTGTTGTTTATTGTTCTAGATTAAGTGCAGCATCTTCTGCCTCCTTGTAAGTTGTTTCTGGTTTCCTGTTTTACTTTGGAGGTTCGTGTCTGGTGTCAGTGTATTCTGTTTGCTATTCCCCTGTCTCGTCAGCTGTGATTCCTCCCAGGTGTGTTCCCCTCCTGTGCCTCATCCCTTGATTACTGCCGTGTGTATATTTGCCCTGTGTTACCTTTGTCCTCTGTCGTATCGTTGATGTCTACTCACCTTCAGTCTGCACTCTGTTTTCCGTCCGTGTGTATCTGCCTATTAGTGTGTACTTCTCCCAGTTTAGTTTGGTTCACTGTTTACCGGCAACTTGCTAATAAAGCGGTACTTTGAGTTCTACCTCGTCTCACCGAAACCTGCATCTTGGGTCCTCCTCTCCTTGCCTGCCGGTACGCAAACATGACACTCACTATGTGTTAATAGACCTCTCTGCATCGAATCATATCTGTTATTAATCTCTGTCTCTCTTCCACAGCATGTCTTTATCCTGTCTTCCTTCTTTCACCCCAACCGGTCGCAGCAGATGGCCCCGCCCCTCCCTGAGCCTGGTTCTGCCGGAGGTTTCTTCCTGTTAAAAGGGAGTTTTTCCTTCCCACTGTCGCCAAAGTGCTTGCTCATAGGGGTCATATGATTGTTGGGTTTTTCTCTGTACCTATGAAGCGACTTGAGGCGACTTTTGTTGTGATTTGGCGCTATATAAATAAAATTGAATTGAATTGAATTCAGACAATCAGCCAGAAGTACAGAGGCCGGCCAAACACATGATACCTGCCGTCTGAGGAAGGCTGGGACAGGTACGCAGAGCTTCCCTTTATCAGCTCGCTGTCACACTGCGGTGATTCGATTAACGTAAAGGAGGGATCAAGAACCTTTCTGAAACTGGCAGACCTGAGTAATAACTGCAGGTAAAATGGAAACATGGCTTTAAAATCTAACCTCGGTCACAGAGTGATGCTGTACGCTGATCACCATTTATCTGATTTAAATGTCAGTCCATAGTTTCAACATGCAGAGAGGAGCAGAGTGAAGCTCTGCACTGATGATACGCTCGTTTACCTGAATGATGAAGCTGAAACATCAATGATTTAAATTTTACATACAGCTAAAAACTGTTTTACACTTACAGTTGGAACAAGTGCGAAATATGTAGAAGAATAAATCAGGTTCAGTCATGAATAATAACCCAGTAAAGGTGAGAGTTAGCATGTCCTTACCTGAAATTAGCTTAGTGTTAAACTCCAGACAGGACCAGGATCAGGACCGGGATCAGGATCAGGATCATGTCCTGCTGTCAAACATTCAAGATCAAACTTGGTTCGGACTTCTTCAGGAACGCCTAGTCCTGGTTCTGGTCCTGGTCCGGGTCCGGGTTAAAGCTGAAGGGTGTGGTCCTGGTCCAGGAGTTTAAACCCAATTAAAAGAGATTTTCAAAGTTTTCAGACTCAGAAATGTGGCTGAGAGAAAGTTTTGGAGCAGCTGGTGAGTTTGATGTGAACAGCAGCTCAGTGTGGGGCGAGCCACAGCGCCTGTGGGAGAGAGAGTGTTGCTGACAGGCTGCAGGGAGAGCGAGAGATAAACAGAGAGAGCGGGGCGGTGTCGGGCTGCAGGTTTCTATTTCAGGAGGTGAGTGACAGACGAGGCTGCAGCTCCGTGCACCAGCTTTGACCCGGGGCGTCATCACAGCGCGGCAACCAAAACAGCCAAACCCGACAACAGAAGCTCCGTTACAGTGAAACACTTTATGAAGACACAAAATAATGAAAATGACTGCTGGACAGGAACAAACAAACTTTTATTTTGAAATCAAACGGTTCCAAACTTTTGTTTTGAAAACAAACAGTTTGCTCCTGTAAACCACAGTGTGATGTGTCGGCGCTCCTGCTTGAGGTTTGTGTCCAGAAACAACGACAAACGTCTGCTTTAAGCTGGGGACAGAAAAAATAATCAGAGTTATGATCTGAATTCTGCCCTGAGCTGTAACTGCACAACACTGAGTAAACAATACAGCGGAGCTCAGTGTTTATGTAACCGGTTTCTGCTTCATCCCGCTGCAACAGTTCGGCCCAGACAGACTCCTCGACTCTGCGTTGTGTTGTGTTTTTAAGAAGACAAGGAGTCTCTGATCGATGCCACTTTATTTCCTGAATGGAAACAACGGTGTTTTATCAGTGCACAGGCTCGCCACACACCACTCCGCACAGCACACTACGGCAGAACATCCCATTAACATTCCGCTTTAGCATACAGTTTTACACAATAATAAACAAATGAAAAGTACATAAAACTGGTGTTGGACATGTGTCCACTGAGCACTTATTACACTCGGTGCCCATCAGCTAATCAAACATGTTTTATGTGTCTGTACTACTTAGCTATATCGTGTGCGGAACAATACAACTCACCTCTTGTATGGCTACGGCAGACTGGCAGCGATTACTGCAGCCAGCCACACGGAGAGGGGGGCGCTGTTTCCCCATTACACTGACATTTGTGGCAAGTGGAATAATATCACATAAACACTGTTACATTCCCCCCTGCTGAATTCCACTTGCACACTCAAATAAACAAACACCACAAACAAAATAACACCCTTAAAAAAAACAGGTACACCACAATCACCATAACACAAACAGAGGACAAAAACCCAATAATCCTCAAAAAAAGGAACAAGATAAGAAAAAAAATCCAATAGCTAATACACAGCTATCAACATGTGATAAATCTATTCAGCAACACCAGGTCGTACAGTCACAAAGAAAATTCAGTCAGAGGACTATTCCCAAAAGAATCAGTAGAAGAAGAAGTTGGCCAGACCCCTTCCAAAAAAGAACAAAATATGCCAGTTACATATTTCATCACATCATAACTGCACGCCACTCTGACACAGAAAAATCAACAACAAATAATCTGTCTCAATTCTAAAGATCAAAGTCCCACTTCAACAACAATAGAATCAACTTGCAGTTATCCAACAATATTCAAACTTTAACAGGTCTCTGGTACATCATTTCAATCAACCTGGAGACAGGCTTAAGTAACCGTCCCACTCTCGATCTAGCACGGGCCCCCACCACCCTGCTAACCTCAGTCGGATCTGCGTTGGGTAGAACAACTGTGGTTGAGACATGACCCTCAATAGCAGCTGCATTGTCTTGGTCACCGTCAGTAGTGGCTGCCAACTCCAAAACAGAGGAGGCATTTACTGGGACCACAGACATAAGCAGGTCAGAATGTTCAGTGTCCCCTCAGTGTCAACAGGGGGAACACTGGTACAGGCAAGCTCTTGATCTACAATGCTGCCTTCTGGTTGAGTAACCTCTGTCATCAGCGAGTCGCTGGACACTGCAGACGGTAAGTCAGACACCCAAGCTCTCGTTCTGTATTCAGCCGTGCCCACCGATGAGTTGCAGACAGCTTCTCTGTCGCATCCAACCATCAGCGAGCCAGACTCAGAAAGCTCATCTCCATCATCCTGAACTGAAGCACCACTGAGAGGGAGGAAGTTCACTGGCATTATCAGGTTGCGGTGCACAACCTTCACTTGCCCTGTGGAATCATCCATCAGCTTAAAGGTGTGACTCTCATCATTTTTGTCAAAAACTGTATAGACAACACTCTCTCAGTGATCAGCAAGTTTTCTTTTGCCACGTCCCTTTTTGTTGGCCAAAAGAACATGATCACCAATCACTACTAGGGCTCCTTGCACCTTCCGGTTGTAGAGGTCCGTGTGACGCTTCAAATTTTTGCGTGCCACCTCCTGCGCCAAATCCATGGCCTCTTTGAGGTCCCTCCTCAATGTCTGGACATATCGATCATAGTCCATGATGTCTTGGTGCTCAATAACAGAGCCAAAGATCACATCAATCGGCAGTCTTGGCACTCTGCCAAACATCAGCAGAAATGGTGCATAACCAGTTGTCTCATGGACCGTACAGTTGTAGGCGAATGTGAGAGCTTTCACCTTTGCTTGGCTCTCGGGGGTAATGCACGAATCATGTTGCCCAAGGTACGGTTCATCCTCTCGCAGGAGCCGTTTCCCATCGGATGGTATGAGGTTGTGTGGGACTTCTGGACACCTGCCACATTCAATAGTTCGGCAATGAGCACACTCTCAAAATTAGCTCCCTGATCCGAGTGCAGACATTTCGGGAAGCCATAGATGCAGAAGTAGTTATGCCAGAGTTGGTGTGCTAGTGCCTTAGCAGACTGATTGGGGCATAGAAAGGCCTGAGCCATCTTAGTAAAGTGGTCTGTGACCACAAGCACGTCTACTGATTTGTTCATCGAATCCTCCGCAGACCAGTTCAAGGGGCTCTGATGTTCTGATGTTCTCCAAAGGTGCTCTCGCCTCTGGCTCAGGTGACTTGCTAACAACACACCTTCTGCAGCATCGTACATACTCTGACACATGTCTGGCCATACCAGGCCAGTAAAATCTTTGTCTGGCCAGATAAAGCGTTCTCTGTTGTCCCTGGTGACCGGCTTCATAGTGGACACCTTTCAGTACAGCGGGTTGCAAGATCGGCAGAACAACATACAGATAAGTCTTAGTCTTTGTGACGGGATTCCTGGAGACTCGATACAGCACACCATCTCTTACAGTCAACTTGTCCCAAGCCTTTAGAAGCCTCTTCGTATCAACCGGTTCATTTGCCCTCTCCCTCCTCGAGGGCCTCTGTCCCCTTTCCACATAGGAGATCACTCTGCACAGCACATCATCATGCCGCTGGTGTCCCACTAGGTCATCATGCGAAAAGGGTTCAGAGCCAGACTGGTTTGGCGTAAGCACAGTCTGAGAGCATTGGGGCAGAAGGAGAGCATGTGGCCACACCCTGGACTCATGGTCACTATGAGCCTGGAAGACAGCTCCCACCTCAGAAGACGTCAGCATTCCAGTCTGTGCAACAGCCGTGCACTGAGAAACAACAGGCTGGTCATTGCTTGAGGCCTTATCAGCTGAGTGAACAGTCCATCTGAAGGCCTCCTGAACCCCACCAGTGGCGACCGCCTCTGCTTCTGCCAGAAGTTCATTATATGGAACCGGTGGGGGGCCCTGGGGTGCAGGAAGGGCTCCCTGCTCAGCGCGTCAGCAACCACATTTTTAGGACCAGGAATGTACTTTATGTCAAACTGGAAAGGCGCTAGCTTTGCGATCCACCTCTGCTCACATGCATCCAGTCTTGGCTTAGAAAGTATGTAAGTGAGAGGGTTATTATCCGTCTATACAGTAAACTGATGACCCCTCAACCAGTGATGGAACTTGTCGCACACCACCCACTTTAATGCAAAGAACTCCAGCCTATGTGCTGGATACTTGGACTGTGCATGATTGAGTGTCTTACTGGCAAAGGCGATCGGTCTTGATGTAGAAGCCCCAGCAGGTACTTGCGACAACACGGCACCAAGGCCACTGCTGGAGGCATCAACAGAGAGCAAAAAGGGCTCCTCAAAATTAGGATGGGCCAGGAGCACTCGATCCAACAAGGCCTGCTTCAGCTCATTGAAAGCTGCCCTGCATTCATCTGTCCAGTCCTCCTCACACAGCTTTGTACACACCAGCCGGTGCTTTTGCCATGAACCACGAGGGCCTTTATCCCCAGATGTCAGCCGAAACAGAGGTTTTGCGATGGATGAGCAGTTCTCAATAAATTGTTGGTAGAACATTACCATCCCCAAAAATGAGTGGACCTTCTGTTGGGACGGAACACTCGAACCCTCTTCCATAAGGTCTGCCTCTGTAAGGGATGTAATGGATGCTATTTTGTCAGGGTCTGACTGTATCCCATCAGCATTTACAATGTGCCCTAAGAATTTCACAGACTGTCTCAGAAAATGGCACTTCTTTGGAGCCAACTTGAGGTTGTGAACCTGGAGGCTCTGGAACACCATATGCAAGCGCTCCAGTGCCAATTCTTCAGTGGGGGCAAAAACCAGAACATCGTCAAGATAGCACAGCACACTGAGGAAGTTCTGATCCCCAAAAATGCCTAGCATCATCCTCATGAAGGTTGCCGGGCTGTTGCACAGTCCTTGTGGCATATGATTATATTCGTACAAACCAAATGGAGATGTAAATGCCGTGTACTTAGGGTCCTCCTCATGCACCTCTACATTATAATAACCCGAAGTCAAGTCCATTGTGGAGAACAATCCATTCCCTCCCAAAGCAGCCAGTGCATCAGCCGGATGCGGGAGTGGGTGAGTATCTTTGACAGTTCTAGCATTAAGCCAGCGAAAGTCATTAGATTCTCAACTCACCGGACTTCTTCCAAACTAAGACCAGTGGTGATGCAAACTCAATGCAAGACTTCCGAATTATTTCCCGTTCCTCCATGTCATTCAGAGCCTGTCTTAGTTTTTCATAATGAGTCGGCGGCACCCGTCGGCATGGCAACCGGAATGGCTTGTCGTCCACAACTCGAATTCGATGTAGGCAGCCGTTAGCCTTGCCGCAATCCAGCTTGTCTCTCGAGAAGATAGACTCAAACTGGGCTATAAGGCCAACCAGTTTCTCTTTGCCAGCCGGCGAAACTGCACATGAATCAATGTCGATATCAGACAGCCCCAGATTTTGCAGCACTGCATGTAAGGGGCTACAACCACTTGTCACCGCCCTCCTGTGAGGGTGAATCATTTGGCAGAGTGGAAACATCGGTGACTAGACTCTGCTCATCATGGCACCAAGCTGAGCCAGTAGATTGTTGCATGTTCTGTTGCAAGCAGGAGCCAGTGGGGCTGAAGTTCTCCACTGCTGCACAGGGGGACACGTCAGCCAACTTCATGTTCCGTTTCAGTGTTATCGGCTTGTCAAAGGGGTTCAGCACTTTCACAGGGAGCCACCCATCACTGTTTAGATGTGCTACAGTTCTCCCAACCATAACTGACCTCGGTCCAGACCTTGACCCGGTGGGCTCTACAACTACAGCACTGCCCACTTCCCCACTATTCATCAGCTGCAGCCTGACAGTTCCCATCAATAGGGTTTTCATTTAACTCAGCCAGGACAGGCTTAGGTGTGAAAGAAAAGCCAGTCTCCCGCGACTTTTCCACCTTCCAGGAAGTAGACGGCCCCGTTGCGGTCGCAGGATAGCAGGAGCTTGGGTCACGGCACCAGTGTAACCGGTTTCTGCTTCATCCCGCTGCAACAGTTCGGCCCAGACAGACTCCTCGACTCTGCGTTGTGTTGTGTTTTTAAGAAGACAAGGAGTCTCTGATCGATCATTGCCACTTTGTTTCCTGAATGGAAACAACGGTGTTTTATCAGTGCACAGGCTCGCCACACACCACTCCGCACAGCACACTATGGCGGAACATCCCATTAACATTAAAACTGGTGTTGGACATGTGTCCACTGAGCACTTATTACACTCGGTGCCCATCAGCTAATCAAACATGTTTTATGTGTCTGTACTACTTAGCTATATCGTGTGCGGAACAATACAACTCACCTCTCGTATGGCTACGGCAGACTGGCAGCGATTACTGCAGCCAGCCACACCGAGAGGGGGGCGCTGTTTCCCCCATTACACTGACATTTGTGGCAAGTGGAATAATACCACATAAACACGGTTACATTTACATCAGGCAAACTTCCCATGATGCAATGCAGTTTGCAGGTATCTGTCTGAGCAGAACAGTTCAGACTGATATGTCATGAGAAACACTTTTTATTTTCCTACTTATGGGAAATAACTAAAGAGTCTGTTGGTGTCCCAGCCCTGTCTGTGAAATGGACCTGCATGAGAGGTTAGCGATCGGGACGCTGCGAAGGAGAAACTGATCCAGGAGAAGGAGCAGCACTCTGCCTCTGAGGCCGCAGAACAAAGACGTTAGCTGATCATGCATGAAGCTCCTCCCACAATATTATACTACATTCCGCGTAATCACAGGATCAATAATCCGTTTAAAAAGTAGAACCAGTTAAACCAGTTTATGCAGAATCTAACCAGATTAACCAGTCTGATCAATACTGAACCAGTTTAGCAAACAGGATTCAGATGCTTTCAAGATGAATCAGTCAGTCTGACTGATGGTTGACCGTGGCTCAAGGGGGTTGGGAAGCGTATCTGCAACCGGAAGGTCGCCGGTTTGATCCCCGGGCTCTCTGTCCTGGTCGTTGTGTCCTTGGGCAAGACACTTTACCCTACCACCTACTGGTGTTGGCCAGAGGGGCCGATGGCGCGATATGGCAGCCTCGCCTCTGTCAGTCTGCCCCAGGGCAGCTGTGGCTACAACAGTAGCTTGCCTCCACCAGTGTGTGAATGTGAGAGTGAATGAATAGTGGCATTGTAAAGCGTTTTGGGTGCCTTGAAAAGCGCTATATGAAATCCAATCCATTATTATTATTATTATTATTATTATTGAGCTCGGAGGTGACTTCCTGTAACAGTGCTGTTGTTGTCAGGCTGAATGGAGGTGGTTCGTGTGGTTTAAAGGCCGAACAGCTCAGGGGTGCAAACAGCTCTGTTAGTCTTTCTTCTGACGCTCCTGTATCTGTTTCCTGTGGGCAGCAGTGGGAACTGAGCGCGGTGTGACGAGTCTGTTATGACGCTTCCTGCTTTCCTGCGAGAGCTGTGCAGTTCATCCAGAGAGGGTAAAGATCAGTCACGGGCAGTCTCAGCTGGAAAACCTGGATGCTGTCCATAGAACATGGATAGAAGGACACCAGCAGCTTTTAAGGACTCTCAGAAAATAAAGTCTCTTGAACCTTAAACCGTGACGCATTCAGACACATTGAATTACACACAGCTGCACATGCAGACCCAGACCCTGACCCTATGCAGGCATCATGCGGGCTATTGCACATCTAACCCTAATTTATTGATATAAACAACAACAGACATGTTTTTTCTCTGAGAAACTAAACTTCATGCCACAGATTTAATTTACTTTTAGTTGTAAATGTAAAAATTGATTTTGCTTTGTTGAATGTTCAAAAGACATTTTTAATAGAAAAACATTTTTTTTTATTTGTAAAGGGCATTAATTCCCAATGCATACTTATTATAATTAATTATAATAATTTCACAGCACACAACACACCACAGTGAACCTGTATATATGAAGACTCTGTTCTCCAAAGGTTTTTGTGCAGCACCACAGTTCATGAATCATTTGATGGTGTGTTTCAGTGTGCAGACTTTGGTCTCCACTGTGATCCTACAGTTTATAATAGGCTGATGAAAGCTTCCTCTAAAATCTAAACTCAGAGACATGTCTGAATCAGCTCCACGCTGATAACACTGAATCTCTAAGACAGCGGCGATTCTAGGATCAGAGCTTTGGGGGTGCTGAGCACCCAGAGAGCTGCCCAGCCAGGCAAAATAAACTTTACTTGTCACGATGAGACTTCTTCCCCGTCTCTGTCAGTCCATGCATCCTTAAACGTCTCCAGTTGTCCCGAGTTCCCTCTGACTGTCTCCTTGGTGCATTTAAACCTGTTCCTCCCTGTCCTCATCGTCTGTTGTCTTCATCTCCGCTATCAGTCATCATAATTTTAACATCTCTGTGCAAGTCTGCAAATTTCTTTATTAAATCATAAGATTCTTAAATTCATCAAGTCTCTCTGTGCCTGGGTCCTCGTCACAAAACATGACATCACCGTTTTGTACATTTTAACAAAACCCCCACATTTGTGAAAGAAAAGCAAAACACTATTTTGAGAAGTCTGTAACAAAACCATCAAATCTGATAAAGGTTATTTAAATGATGCTCATAGTGAGTAAGAAGTAAACTGAGTGCATGTTTTGGACAGAGATTCACTTTTAATGTGTGTGTATAATATAATAGAGATACATAAAAAACACTCCCAAAACAGAATAAATTATTACAAAATATTAATAAAAAACTATAAAAATGGAGGCAACTTTGCCTGTGGTAGAATGTATACAATGTATGAAAAAATCTTTACTGCAGATACTAATTTAACTAATTTAATAATACTAATTTTGTGTTGTAAGATTTATGAGTTTCATGCTTTCATAGTGGTACTTGGGAGAGCTTGACATTTTTCTCAGGTGGTACACACTGTAAAAAGTTTGAGAAACACTGATAAGTGTTTCTCTGCCGCATAAATCTGTATGCGGCACTCATACAGACAGTCCAAAAGTTGGCCCACCTATTACTGGCTGAGGTTTTAGTAGAGTTGTGGCTGAACCACATAAAAATATATCATTAATTTTAATCTCCCCAATCAATGATAATGTTATGTTGGAATGTTGTTAAAGAGGGTCAAAAATGTTTCAACCCAGTTTGTTTTGCAGATTCTGTATAGCAGCTTTAATATAGGGAGAACACAACTTCCAGACTGTCTGAGTAAAATCAGGTTTTTTCTCTTTGTCAGTTTAACAGTTTCTGTTTTGCCTGTCACTGTTCCCTGTCTGTTTCCTTACCTGGTTCTTCCTGACCTTGTATTTTCTCCTCACGTTCCCCTCTTTCCTCTCTCCCTCTTTGGACTGACAATCATACACAAATAGATTGTATTCAATTAGATGAAAAATTACATTAATATGAAAAAAAAATATATTAAGATCACTAACAAAAAGTCCTCTCTCAGTGTACTTTCAACCAAAAGGCAAATAACCAAACCACATGAACATCTAATAAAAGATATAAATATTGAAACACTGATCCAACATTATCCTTTATTGATGGATCATTTGATTTTACACTTTTACCTGAATGTGGCTCCTGTTTTTGGAAAAACTTCCTCATATCCATTATGAACCTGGCTGTCTCTCTCTACACAAACACACACACACACACACACACACACACACACACACACACACACACAACAGGAGTTATAAGGTTAATGGGCATTCAGTCAGTTAGCTAGTTAGTATCCATTTCAAACAGGACAGTGGTAACAACAGCAACTACGGACAATTTTAAGTTTTAGATTTTAAATAGGCTGTATACATTTCAGTGGGAGCAACAGGACGGTCAAATGTCGCTGATTTTACTACAGAGCAGGACGGATTGTAGGGTAGCAAACATCGTCGGAAAACACGTTTTCAATACTGCAGGTTACCTGGTGTAAGGTTTTTCAGCTAAAAAGAAACATGACTCCTATCTAACTACATAAAGAGTAACTGAAGGTTAAATGCTGCTAATATGTCCTGTTTTAATCCAGGCACTCCACCTCCGCTCCGCTGCGTCTCAGCTACCATCGCTCTGGCAGCAACGACCCTAGAGCCAGAGTGGGGGCGAGCTGGAACAAACCATTTTGGGAGGGGGGGGTTATCTATACTTTTGTTGTTAAAATGTTCCGTCTCAACCAAGTACTGTATGCTTTTTATATTTTCAGTAGTGTGTCACACAAATAGCAAATATTGTCAAAAAAAAGTAAGAAATCTTTGGGGGTGCTTTGATTCATTTTGGGGGTGCTGAAGTTTCAGCACCCCAAAAATGGGCTAAAATTGCCCCTGCTCCAAGAAATTTCTTAGAATTATTTTACTGAAATATGTTTTTCCTAATCAGATTAAAAGGACCTATATCCTTACAGATGTTGATGATTAATGAGATTTTTACTCATCTTATGTCAGTCCTGTAGGAACGACGTGGCTGCAGGCCGGGGATCGGTCTGCCCCCACCGGCCATGAAAGCAGTTAAACCTGAATCTGTTCACTTAGAAATAAACTGGTTTAATTAACAATTTAAGAGCTCACGTCAGAGCCTGACCCCGAGTCTGATTTCGGTCACACTCCGCACCGCGTGGCGGCGGTAGAGCCACAAATCGACGTTTGTGTGAGCCGCTAATAAAAGTCACAAAGAAAAAGAAGCAGTAGAGCAGCACCGGGCTGTGACTCCGGGGAGTTTCCTGATCATTGTGTGGGTTCCGCTGGTCCGTGGTTCGGTCCGTGCTGGTCCGGTCTGTCCTGGTCCGTTGTCCGTGGTCCGGTCAGATGCCCGGTCTTGGGTCCGCGTGCTCGCAGGTGAGCTCTGCCTTTGAGTCTTTCTCGCTCAGCTGTGATGCTGACGCCGTTAAATCCGCTCCCGGGTCGGTTCCGATCCGCTTGCGAGGATCAGGACTCTGACTCGGGTCACCGAAGCTGAAGAAAAGCCTGTTAGCCTGTATGCTAACAGCTAGCGGCAGCGCGACAGCTGCTTTACGGCAAACAGCTGATCAGACCGGAAGTGACCGAGACAGAAAGTGCGCATCAGAAAATCCGCGAGGCTCCGAGTGATAGGTACTTGATCAATAACTGATCCAGTGCACGTATTCGATCAGAGATGAGCTACGCAGGCGCAGAACTAAGGATTCTGTTCAGTCCGGGGCGCGTGCAGCTTGTTCAGGTAAAGCTCACCTGTCAGCAGCTAAATGCTAACTGCTAACAGCTCCCAGAATTCAAATGAACCTTAAATACTGCAGAAAAAATTATAAAAACCTATAAATCTATAAAAATAAACATACTGATTAAAGGAACTGATCTGAGTCTGCGCGTGCAGGGGGAGGAGCCTGCACAGGTGTGTGACTCTGGTTTACTGGCAGAGGTATCTGTTTATACCCGACTGTAGTACTCCCTATAGTACTGTAATACTCACTGTACTACGGTATGAAGTACTAACTGTAGTACTCTCTGTTGTACAGATTGTAATACAGTCTGTGGTACTGTCTGTAGTACTGATATTCCCAAACGAGGGGATAAAAGTGGAAAACTAAGAAACACTCAGAGATGAAGGGAAACTTTAGAACCTTTAATCTGAAAACGTTTGAAGTCACGTCTGTAATCACAAGTGATGTCATGAGTGATGTCACGAGTGATGTCGCTGACCTGTGCGGCACCCTGCAGTTTAGAGTCCAGACACACAAACATGTTAAATATGCAAACATGTTCTTACCAAAGATGTTCCCTTATTATTAAAATGTAACAAATCCATCTCAGCTGTTTCATTTGTGAGCTTTTGCTTGGCGTGCTTCCTTGTTGCTGTTCTCATGTTGGCCTCAGGTAAACGTGGAAGCGTTACCAGGCCAGCTGAATGTATGTGCGTGATAACGGCAGTAGACAGTCACTGCTCCCCAGACCTCACGTATACGACTGTCAGACGCAGGCCCATCTACCTCCTGTGTGTTCACTGTGTTCAGGACGGCTGCTGTTAACATTCCACCGAATGCTAATGCTAATTCAGCCCTTGGACACTTGCGTAGCAGCGTTAGCGGTCAGCTGAGCACACATCCTGATGCTGTACACGTAACAGCAGCGACTCTGCCCTCCCTAAATTGACGACGAGGGAAGAAAACATCACAGACTAGGTTCATACCAACATGGAAGTATGCTACAGACTGAGAGCGCTACCACACCTGGGCCCGTCCGACTATTTGTCTCTGCTCTTAACCCCTGAATATGCCCCCCTCAGGAAAACTGCACCTACAACCACAGTGATGGAGCCAGATGGTGCCTCTCAGCAGCTGCAGGACTGCTTCGACTGTTTGAACATCCAGACCTGGAGGTGTTCACCCACAGTTCTGTGCTGCATACTGTCACAGTGGACAAACACATCTGGGTGTACCTCAGTCAGAAGGATGTCCCAGAGATCCAGCTGCTGCTGAAGCAGAGGAACACCATCCTCTTCTCTCTACAGCACGGCTCGGCCAACCTGAGCAGCAGCAGCAGGCAGGTGTGCTAAGCTGTCCAACATGTCCCCGATCAGAAGAAGCTGCTGAGGGTGACGTCACACTGGCAGAAGAGCCAAACCTCTTCACCTGTTTTGAGGTCGAGCAGTCAGTGGGGGCACACCCCCTGACCAGCCACAGCAGCCTCACCCTGTCAGTAGGCATGGGCGACATGAGAAAGTCTAATATGACCATGTTTTGGGGCGACATCAGAGACATGATCTGTATCGCCACACGTTCTAACGCTGGTTCACCTCTCAGTGTTTGTTCTACTTTGATGCAAGAAGTCAGAAAGAATTTAAATGTTTGAACCATCAGCTGCACACAGTTTCAGTTTGGGAGGGGGGATCAATGATGCATTCACAGAGTGTGGGAGAGAAAAACTGTCAATTACATGCAGACAGATTAATGTTGCCATGGTAACCCATACTCTTTGGTTACGATAAAGCCATGTTAACCATCATACGTGGAAAACCCGCGATACATCGAGTATATTCGATATATCACCCCGCGCTAGTCTGTAGTACTGCCTGTATTACTGACTCTGGTACAACTAGTAGCAGTGTAGTATTGTGTGAAGTACTAAGTACAATACTGTCTTTCTATAGTACTGTCTTTTTTTTCTATAGTACTAACTATAGTCCTCTGTAATAGTAACTGTAGTACTGGCTGTTAGAGCTGGGCGATATATCGAGTTTTTTAAAAATATTGATATATTTTTATACGAGATATAAGATGTGACAATATCCTTTATATCGATATAGTCTGTGTTACGTTATAATTATAGTTGCGGAGCCGCAAGTTTGCCTCTCTTTCGTCCACTTTTGTCTTTACGCAACGTTACTCGACCTCGCCTCTCCTTCACTGAACACAACTCCCCCTCCTCCCCCATCGCTTCACCTGCAGGCAGCGACAAGATGGCCTGAAATCCTTTCATTTTCTCAAAAGTTGACTGCGCGCCTTTTGTATGAATTCTGGTTATGCTTTGCTAAGCTACGGAGCTGCACCGCTTAATGGATTGTCGGAGCATTACAGCTACCGAGGAGCCTCGCGGAGTAAAGCTGGGCTCACACTGTGCGATTTTTCCAGTCGCATTATTCAGCTTCTGCTCAAACTGCACGATTGACTCGCAGGGGTTAGAAGTTCGTCGGTCACGATGCAGGTCTCACACTATACGGCCCGATGCTCTGATGCTACCTGAGTGTTCAAACTGTGTGTCCATAACATGAAGGTTATAACAGAAAATCTGTCGCTCGCTCTCCCTCTCTGTCTTTCACTCACACAGACTCACACCACCACCATCAACTTTGCTAAATTGCTAATGAAAAACATTGATCAGGCAGCTGTGGTTGAGCAGCGGTGTAAATCCAACTATTTTCACGGTTGCTGTGGTCGTGATAATTTTGTGAGGCCACATCGAAAAGACTCAGATGAGCTTTCCGAAGTTCTACAAATGCCTCCATCGCTTGTGTCCAGATCACACGCTGCACTGCTGTGCTACTCCGTCTTTTTCACCAGCATTTATGTGTTTGCGCGTGCGCAGTGTGAGCGGCTGCGGTGACACCCTCACGACGGTCGGGAGGATTAGCGATTGATGATCGGGAGCTGGTCGTGAGGTGTTAATCGCTTCTCGTTACCCCACGTATACTACACGATGAACGACGCACGATGAAGGCCAAACTCGGGCTGATCAACAAAATGGTCGCACGACTGAAAAATCGGCTCAAAATGGGACAAAAATCGCACAGTGTAAGCCCAGCATAATACGTACTGTGCTTCAACGTAATATTATCGTATTGTGTGTGTATAAGGACCATAAATGGCTCCTGTTCAGAGACATGGTTACGAAGCGGATTTCAAACTCCAGGCTGTCAGTCACGCAGTAGAAGTTGGGAACAGAGCAGCTGTGAAATCTGTCTTTGTTATTATGCTCAGCGTCTGTTAGTTTACATTTTGACTGCACAATTGTGAGCTCTTTGTTATGCACAAAACAACATAGTTTTCTCTTATTTATGGAGCATCATTATTTAATAAATGCTCATAATTTATTTTGGAGTAGTTTTTTTCATGTACATCTACGCTGTATGTTAATAAAAGTACCTGTGTGACATCTGGGACACAGCTTTGACTAAGAACTCTCTTTTTGTTCTTACTTTATGGCTTTAAAAAATATCGATATATGAATTTTGGGTCATATCGCCCAGCTCTACTGGCTGTAGTACTGATGTGTGTACTCTTATGTACTCAGGAGGAGTTGCTTGTGGGGGCACCACGGGTCCTGGTTACCGGGGCGACAGGCCTCCTGGGGCGAGCGGTGTGCCGAGAGTTTCACAGCGCCGGATGGACCGTCATCGGGACGGGATATAGGAGAGCCAGGCCCCGCCTTCTGCGCTGTGACCTCACAGACGAGGACGCCGTCAGAGGACTGCTGCACGAATACAAGGTACTGCATGCTGTACTACATACACACAAGGTGTGTGTTATTACAGAGTACTTTGACAACAGTACTCCTACTCCATGTGGTTCATTGACCTTTGACCTTATTAGTGACCTCACAAGAGCGTCTAGGTCAGAGTCCATCTAGAATAGAATAGAATAGAATAGAATAGCCTTTATTGTCATTGTACAGGGTACAACGAAATTGGAGTGCCACTCCCTTGGTGCAAAAATACAATAATAAATATAAATGTAAAATATAAAAGGTACAATAAAACAAACAATAGTAAGTACAATATATACAGGATAGCAGCATTAATATAATGACAGTAAGAATAGCAGCATAATAATTGACGGTGACAGTATGGAGTAGCTAAGCAGTTTCAATTGTTTTTGTGCTTATTTACTACGGTGATAGCTCTGGGAAAGAAGCTATCCCTGAATCTGTTTGTCCTGGTTTTATGTGACCTGTACCGTCGGCCTGATGGTAATAGTTCAAACACTTGATTGCTGGGGTGAGAATGGTCCTTGATGATATTGCCAGCTCTGCTGAGGTACCGAGAGTTTGCAATGACCTCCAGGCTGGGCAGAGAGCAGCCAGTGATCTAGGAGACTTACCTGACCATTAACCCCACCCCCACAGATCAGCAATTGGATCGAGTCACCTGTCGAATGTGACACGGTGACAGAGAGGGGGTTCCTCATCACCTGTGTGTTTGACCTTCACGGTCAGCATGGAAACCAGCTCCACATGTGAGCTCACCAAGTATCAGAACTAATCAGTCTGAGAGCTCACCTGGTGGAGTCAGGGAGAACAAGCACCCGGCTGCTGCTGCTGGGGGGGGGACCGCGAGGTGTTGCACTGAGGGGGATTCATCGTGGCCACACCCCTTCTCAGGTGCTTGGGCAAACAGATACAGGAGTGGATCCATCCATGTTGTTCTGCTGGGCCGGGTCGCAGGGGCAGCAACCTCAGCAGAGAAGCCCACACCTCCTTCTCTTCCACCACCTCCTCCAGCGTGTCCTGGGTCTGCCCCGGGGCCTCAGTGGGACATGTTGGAACTCCTCAGCTGGCTCCCCTCCCGGTTGGCTGAACTCCTCACCCTTTCCTATCTCTAAGAGAGAGGCCAGCCATCCTTCGGAGGAATGATGGTGTTTCTGGTATGGCACAACTTTATCCTTTCAGCATCTCCCGGGGGAGCCCTATGGGACATTCCTATAGAAATCCTCCAGCTTAAAACTGTATCACCCTTCCAGGACCTGAAGCTCAGTAAAGCACCCCACCGACAGCCAAACCATCTGTTCTCTGATTGGATTGTTAAATTTGTGACCAATCAGCTGAAAGAAAGCAAAATTGGGTCAAAAGTCGTACTGCTAAGTTGAAACGCACACAGCCAGGCAACCTGAGCGCGTTTTACACGTAGTTTTTTACTTTGTATCTGTAAGGAGACCTTAACAAAAACTATTTGTAACTGTAGATGCACAAACAACATTTTCAGATATTTTGGTTTACAAGGTTACAAATCTCAGTTCACAGTGACTCATTTGATTTACAAGTACAGAATATGTATGAGCCCAGTTTGAGCCCATAAGGAAGCTCATTTCTGCCACTTGTATCTGCAATCTCGTTCTTTCGGTCCCCGCCCACACCTCGTGACCATAGCTGAGGCTAGAGACGTAGATCGTTGCTTTTTCACACTCAGCTCTCTCTTCACCACGACGGACCGGGACAGCGTTCGCATCACTGCAGCGGCAATCCATCTGTCGATCTCCCCTCACTCGTGATCAACGCCTCAACATACTTAAACCCCTCCACCTAGTAGCTCGTCCCTGACCCGGAGTGGGCGCTCGGAATGGGACCGTGGCCTCAGACTTGAAGGTGCTGACTCTCATTCACACTGTGCTGTGAAACTGTGAGCTGGAGCCAGCAGAACCACATCGACTGTGAGAAGCAGAGACTCGAGTCCTGACACAGCTACACCCAGAAATCCGTCCTTTGGTGTGTGTGGAAACGTTCACACACTGAGTTTAAACACTCTTCACCTTACACTGGATGATTTCCAGCTGGTGGAATAAACTGGCAGTACTGCTGCCTTTGGCTGCAGTAGTTTTACTGCATGTTTGACAAATGACAACATTTTGTTCGACATCCTGGTGAGATCCAAACTCCTGCTGTCGCTGTGTTTCCTGTGTGGTAGGATATAAACTCTCAGAGCAGCGTGTCGGAGTCCCAGGTCCAGCTGGGATAACCACTCAGATGTTCCTCTGCTTCCCTGGACACTGTGCCTGTGGGGATGGTGTTCACTCTGTGCTCTCCACGGGACTCAGCTGTACATCTGCATCTAAAGGTCAAAGGTCACTCTTTAATGATCCCAGTATCCACATGTTGGACAGAGAAGACAGATGGTTTGAAAGAGGAGTGAAAGAAGCATCTATGTCCACTGTGAACGACCCTCGTTGGACAGAGTGCGGGGCTTACGACACTGTCTGCCATCTGTAATCCAGTCTGACATCCTTCCCAGACGCCCTAACGCCCACTCACATCCTGGGTCATATGACCTCAGTAAGTCACATGATAGGGTGGGGCTAGGTCTCACAATCTTGGCTGATAGACACCTTCTTCACACCTTGGCTCGTGTTATGAGTCACATGGTCAATAGTGGGCCAATGACCGTCCCACTGGGGAACCCTCCCCCGTCTTTGCCCACATCAGCGTTGGAGCGCCCCACCCGTGGACTCCAGGAGGGCCGGGTACTCTGAGCTGAGCACAGACGACACTCAGGACCTGTTCCCTGACCCACAGGCGCAGGGAACAGACCGTCTTGTACAGGCAGCAGGCCAGGCGGTTACCAGGATACCAACCCAGCGCTGATCGGGTTTATGGTTGGTCAGAGGCTGTGAGCGAGCAGGTGCAGCTGCTGAAGGATGGAGACGACTCACCTGTGAGTCAGCTGACAGGATTCAGGTTGTTTGTAATGGCACATCCTGTCATTACTGCACAGCTGACGGTCACTAAATAAAGTTGTTTTGAATGTGTGTTTCAGCCTGATGTGATCGTCCACTGTGCGGCCGAGAGGCGTCCAGATGTTATGGAGAGACACACGGAAGCAGCTGTTAATCTGAACGTGCACGCCACGAGCACACTCGCCAAGGAGGCAGGTCAGTGACGCCACCACATCATCACCAGACATCCTTTGGCCTGACACAGGTGGGGGGACGAGAAGGTTTATGGGTGGAGCTCCTGTAGTGCACGTCAGAGCCCCGCCCCCTCTCACATCACGCACCTTGATTTCAGTGCAGCTCTGTGTTAGTGTGCCTCGGTAACAGGTAACGTCTGTGTCTGCAGCCACCTGCGGGGCGCTCTTCCTCTACATCAGCACCGACTACGTGTTTGACGGCAGGAATCCTCCGTACGGAGAGGACGACAGTCCAAACCCACTCAACGTTTATGGGCGGAGCAAACTGGAGGGGGAGAGGGAGACCCTGCGCCACTGTCCAGGTACATCTCAGTCACCTTGACGGAGTCTTCTGTCTCTCGCCTGCCCCTCAGTCACCTGTTTGACCTGTGACCCTGCCAGGTGCGGTGGTACTGCGGGTGCCTGTTCTGTTTGGGGAGGTGGAGTCGGTGACGGAGAGCGTGGTGACATCGTTGTACCTGAAGGTTCAGGAGGCATCGGAGGAGAGCTGCACGCTGGATCACGTCTTGCAGAGATTCCCCACTGACGCCCGAGATGTCGCCGCCGTCTGCAGGAAGCTGTCTGAGAGAGCGCGACAGGTGAGCGTCAGAGAGACAGGTGAGCATCAGGTGAACTTTCCTATGCCCGTCTCACCTCCATCTGTTTGTCTGTCAGGACCCGTCCATCAGAGGAATCTTTCACTTCTCTGGGAAAGAGCAGATGACCAAATATGAGATGGCGGTCGCCATCGCTCAGGCCTTCAACCTGCCGTCCAGCCACCTCATACCTGTAAGTGGTCACACACCTGAGCCACCTCATACCTGACACAGCTCAGGCTGTAAAGCAGTGACGTGTTTGTCTGTCGCTCGGTATGTTCGTGCCCAACCACAGCTCTGCAGCTCGTCACCTGAGTTTAACGTGCTCGAGATCGTAGCAGCAGAACAACCAGCTGACCACGAAAAGCACTTTGTGATTTTCAGCCAGTGCTCTGATTGGTCAACTGCCTTAAATGGAGATGAAATAAAGCCAGTTTAACCAGCCTGCCTGTGTAAGGATGTAAAGTTATTACCTGAGGCCCTGCACACCTGAGGTGTCACTCTGTTATCTGGGTTCACCCTGACATGATGCTGATTGGCTGATTATCAATTCACTAAGCTTAACTTGCACTCACAAAGAAAGGAGGCGGGGCTGGAAGCACCTGAGCTTTCTAGCACAGATAATGATCCCTGTGAGTGTCACCTGCTAAGTGTTTGCAGCAGAGCAACAGACAGCAGCGGTGCATCAGCACCTGAACACATCATGGTTCCGTCTGAGCTGCTGGAGCGACAGCTGCGCTTCCTTCACTGTTTCCAGGACAGTCATCACCCTGAAAGCAGCGAATCAGAGAAAAGCTTCAGCTGGTTTACACTCTGACCTCCGGACAGTTTCAGTTTATTCTCTCAGCTGTTTGTACAGATCACATTTACAAACAGGATTCAGGCATCGGCTCGGTCCACGTACAAATCTGATCTGAGGTCAGCAGGTACAGCGCAGGTGTTTTAAGTTCATTGATGCTTATAGAGTGATAAAGCTGATAAAGTTTCGTCTAACAATCAGTTTTATGGATATTATTATGGTTATTATTATTATTATTGTTATCATTACTGCTCATCAGGGAAACACAGACCCCGCCCCCTTCCCCACAGAGCTCTGAGGGATCTTCAGGAATGGTGATGCTGTTTTCTGGAGATCTGATTAGTCTATAGGTGGTGATGTCATACCTGGTAATCTCTAATCTGGAACCTTCTTCAGATCAGGTTAGGCTCATAGCATAAGTTACCATGGCAGCTTACCCCAGTAAGAGTGACCCACCTTTGTAGTACAGAAACCCAGAGTTAACCTGAAGTTAGCTGCTTCATGGTGCGCGGCTCGTTTTGAATCTTTTGATAATCAGCAGGACTTTGCACTCATTTTATTCTATAAACAAACTGTATCACCTGTGGTCCCGACCCTGTCTGTGTTCCTGCAGCTGACCGAGCAGCCGGCGGCGTCGGCTCTTCGTCCAATCAACAGTCAGTTAAACTGTTCTCGTCTGGAGCTGCTGAACCTGAGCGTGGAACCACGACCTTTCACCTCCGCCATTATCGACTGTCTGTGGCCGTTCACGCCCGACAAACGCTGGAGACAGACAGTCTTCCACTGACACGGCTGGATTAGCAGCGGGCCGGATGTACAGATTATTTAGTCTTTGTGCCCCAAGTCCTGTCTGCAAGCTCTACACTGCTGATAGTATTACCAGGTTATAGTCCTGTACCAGATTATACTCTGAATATTACCAGATTATACTCGGAAAATTACCAGATTATACTCGGAAAATTACCAGATTATACTCGGAATATTACCAGAACACACTTGGAATATTACCAGATTATACTCGGAATATTACCAGATTATACTCTGAATATTACCAGATTATACTCGGAAAATTACCAGATTATACTCGGAAAATTGCCAGATTATACTCGGAATATTACCAGAACACACTTGGAATATTACCAGATTATACTCGGAATATTACCAGATTATACTCGGAAAATTACCAGATTATACTCTGAATATTACCAGATTATACTCTGAATATTACCAGAACACACTTGGAATATTACCAGATTATACTTGGAAAATTACCAGATTATACTCGAAATATTACCAGATTATACTCGGAAAATTACCAGATTATACTCGGAATATTACCAGAACACACTTGGAATATTACCAGATTATACTCGGAATATTACCAGATTATACTCTGAATATTACCAGATTATACTCTGAATATTACCAGAACACACTTGGAAAATTACCAGATTATACTCTGAATATTACCAGATTATACTCTGAATATTACCAGAACACACTTGGAATATTACCAGATTATACTCTGAATATTACCAGATTATACTCTGAATATTACCAGAACACACTTGGAAAATTACCAGATTATACTCTGAATATTACCAGATTATACTCGGAAAATTACCAGATTATACTTGGAACATTGCCAGATTACAGTCAGAATAATGTTCAGGGTTGAGTCTTGTTAATCCCTAATTGTTCATGTTTTGTGTCAGTGTTTGCGTGGCTTCACTTTATATCAGTGTGAACAAACTGAGTGTGCTCTGTAAAATTCACGCTACACTTCAGTGTGTTCTGACAACAAAATGTTACATACTATATCACCACCAATCTTCAGTCTAATCTGTACCTTATTAGGTTAGTCTGGACTCTGTTAGTTTAATCTGGACTTGTTTTGGGTTTTTTTTTTTTTGCTCTATGTATGGGACCTGAAAAAATACCTGTGATTTTTATGTTTGACGTTCAGGTTTAATCAGGAAGTTTGAAGTGGATCCCAGATTAAATCCGACTCCTGCTGAGGAAAAGCCTGCCAGCTGCAGGACTCACAGTGAAGTGTGTATTTCTGCTGTAAACAACTGTCAGCTCAACATTAAATACGTGAAACTGTCAAGACTCAGTCTTTCATTGTGAAGCTTAGCTCCTCCTCCTCCTCTTACCTGTCAGGTCACTCACCTGTTCTTCAGCACTCGGTGAACACCTGAAACTCTTTCTGAGAGTATGTCTGAAAGAGGATGTTGCCATCAGGGAGCGTTGACTGCAGCATTCCAGGTACAGTAGTAAATCCACAGTATTTAAAGATGATGGGTGTGGTTTAATATATGGGGTCAAAGGTCACCGGTTATAAACGACAGTTGGCTGAAGACTCAGCTCGGATAAAATTATTATAGAATAGAATAGAATAGAGCAGCCCTTTATTGTCACTGGACACGTAGAACAAAGTTATGGTTCTCCAGAGTAAAAAATATAAATTGTAAACAGAAGTGAGATGCATCTGTACTAAACAAGGCCTCAAATCAGAAGTACTGGACTCTCGGGTATAATTCTCAAACACGTAACTTAAATAACTCGGAAGCTGGAGAGGAAATGGTGTGCCACAAATTCAGAAGATCTTCTAAAAGATTTTCTGCTTTTAAATTCTGATAGAAGTTTATTTTAATGGGCTCTGAAAATCTTAGAATTCACTGGTTCAGTGAATTTTGGTCAGAGTGATGAAACCTGCTGCATCAGAATCTGAGAGCTGTCGACTTTCATCCCTGACGGCGTGTCCGTGACGACAGGTGAACAATCCACGCTCTGTGTTTACGTCTTTGTGCGTACTCTGTTTACCTGCTCTCATTTACTGTTTTACCTGTTTCGTGGTTGTTGAAATAGTTTTGTGAGCTTTAACCTGAGATTCTGGAGTTACTGATGAAACACATTTATATTTAAAAATCGATTCAGGATGTAATGAATCGATATCACGTTATTCAAACTAAAATTGATGTTTTTAACCCAGGTGTGGGTTTAAAGCATGCTGCAGTGTCTCCTGTATGAAACAAAGCGATGAAGTTATAACTTTGCTGCTGCTGGTTGAAGTTCATAACTTAACAGGTGTGATGTTGATTTTAAGGAGTGTAAGCACTCTGGTGTTTGTGACGACGTATCTTTAACTGTAGCGGGCAGGTTGAAGGTGCCGTGTGCGCTGGAAAGCAGTCTGTAATTTCACTGTTAATAATACTCTGTAGTTGTATTCTCTACTAAACTGCAGTCATTTATCAGCTGTTTAAGCTAACATACATATTTGCAGTTTAATGGTTGTCGTGTTGTTTCTGTCTGCTTGTAAGAGATGAAATAGCTCATGTATGTTTGTTTTTCCTGTTTGACCACCTGCTTATTGTTGACCTGATGCTAACAGACTGCTATCAGTGCTCGATGGAGTTCATCTGCACAAATAAACATTTTTAAAAAGAAGAACAAGAAACCAAATGTCACGGTCACTGAAATCCACACCAGTGCTCCAAGTAGAAACCTGTACAATGGTTACAGCTGAAAATACCATACCAGCTTTATTTATAAACGACTTTAACATAAAACCAGGGTTCACAAAGTGCTGTACAGAAACAAATGCATAAACAACAACAAATTAAATACATGGATAAATAAAATCAAACATGTTAAAACAAATCGAGTCAGCCCCTGAAAGAGTGCCAAAGGCTTCAGCAAATAAATATGTTTGAAACTCAGAAAGAGAAGAGGTCTGCCTAACGTGCACGGGCAGGTCGTTCCACAACTTTGGAGCAGCTACAGCAAAAGCACGATCACCTCTAAATTTATACTTAGTTTTTGGTACCTTAAGCAGCTGCTGATTGGTGGACCTAAGAGAGCGGGCAGGTGTATAGGGTTGTTGTAGTAGTAGTAGTAGTAGTAGTAACCCTAACCCAGAGGGGGGGGGGGGGGGGGGGGGCAGGGCATTAAGAGATTTAAAAACAAATAAGACAATTTTTAAAACAATCCTAAAATGTACATGTAGCCAGTGGAGTGAAATTAAAATGGGAATAATGTGCTCAGACTTTTTGTTCCAGTTGAAAGACGTGCTGCAGCATTTTGCACAACCTGCAGACGCCTAATGGATGCATCACTAACCCCACAATAAAATGCGTTACAATATTCCAGCCTAGATGTAATAAAGGCATGGATTACTGTCTCAAAAAGCTGTTTTGATTAGATGGGCTTTATTTTGGCTAATTGCCTCAAATGAAAAAAAGATAGATCTTACAACAAGGCAAGTTTATTTATATAGCACAATTCAACAACAAGGTGATTCAAAGTGCTTTACAGAGACATTAAAAACAAAATAGATAAAAAGCATGATTTAAAATTGATTAAGACAAACAAACAAACAAACAAAACAGTATATAAAATCAAAAATCAAAACAGTAGATAAAATCAGAACAGTAGATTAAATCAGTAGTTAAAATGTAAGTTTTGGAATTTAAGCTTAAAAGTGTGGATTTGGTGCTTTATTCAAAAGCAGCTGAGAACAGGTGAGTCTTCAACCTGGATTTAAATAAACTGAGTGTTTCAGCTGATCTGAGGCTTTCTGGGAGTTTGTTCCAGATATAAGGAGCATAAAAGCTGAATGCAGCTTCTCCGTGTCTGGTTCTGACTCTGGGGACTGATAACAGACCGGATCCAGATGACCTGAGGGATCTGGAAGGTTCATACTGGGTCAGGAGGTCACTGATGTATTTTGGTCCTAAACCATTCAGAGCTTTATAGACTAGCATCAGAACTTTAAAGTCAATCCTCTGACGGACAGGCAGCCAGTGTAAAGACCTCAGAGCTGGACTGATGTGGTCCACTTTTTTGGTCTTAGTGAGGACTCGAGCAGCAGAGTTCTGAATGAGCTGTAGTTGTCTGACTGATTTTTTAGATAGACCTGTAAAGATGCTGTTACAGTAATCAAGCCTACTAAAGATGAATGCATGGACTAGTTTTTCCAGGTCCTGTTGAGACATCAGATCTTTTATCCTTGAAATATTCTTGAGGTGATAGTAAGCTGATTTTGTTATTGTCTTAATGTGTTTTTTTAAGTTTAGGTCTGCGTCCATCACTACACCCAAATTTCTCGCCTGGTTTGTGGTTTTTAGGTGTATAGATTGAAGTTCTCTGGTGACCTGTAATCGTTTTTCTTTGGCTCCAAAGACTATTACTTCAGTTTTGTTTTTGTTTAGCTGGAGATAATTGTGGCACAACCAGTCATTAATTTCCTCAATGCATTTACCAAGAGCCTGTACAGGGCCTCGGTCTCCTGGTGACATTGTGATATATATTTGTGTGTCATCTGCGTAGCTATGATAGTTTATTTTGTTGTTCTTTATAATCTGTGCCAGTGGGAGCATGTAAATGTTAAACAGAAGGGGTCCCAAGATGGAACCTTGGGGAACTCCACATGTGATACTTGTCTGTTCAGATGTGAAGTTACCTATTGATACAAAGTATTTCCTGTTTTCTAAGTATGTTTTGAACCAGTTTAGTACAGTTCCTGAAAGACCTGCCCAGTTCTCCAGTCGTTTGAGTAATATGTTGTGGTCAACTGTGTCAAATGCTGCACTGAGATCCAGTAAAACTAAGACTGACATTTGTTCACTGTCTGTATTCAGACATATGTCATTAAACAGTTTGGTCAGAGCGGTTTCAGTGCTGTGGTTCTGTCTAAAACCTGACTGGAAGGCATCATAGCAGTTATTCTGTTTTAAGAAGTAATTGAGCTGTTGAGAAACTGCTTTTTCAATAATCTTACTTAAAAATGGGACATTTGAGATCGGCCTGTAGTTATTCATTTGTGTCTTGTCAAGATTGTCCTTTTTCAGGATAGGTTTTATTACAGCAGTTTTTAGTGATTCTGGAAACACACCTGATATTAAAGAAAAGTTGACGATCTGTAACAGGTCTGACTCCAAAGTCTTTGAGACCTTTTTGAAAAAACTTGTTGGCAGGACATCTAAACAGCAAGAGGAGGAGTTCAGTTGACCTAAGATGATGTCCTCCAGGTCTTTGCTGTTAATAGGGTGAAACTGTTTGATGGTGTTTAAACAGTTTTTCGGTGGACACAGTACATTTCCTGAATCTGCTGTTGATGTATTAATTGCTTGTCTAATCTTTTGGATTTTTTCTGTGAAGAATTTGGCAAAGTCATTGCAGGCCATGGTCGAATGAAGTTCAGTTGCCACTGACACAGGAGGGTTTGTTAGCCTGTCAACTGTAGAAAATAAGACCCGAGCGTTATGACTGTTTTTGGTGATGATATCAGAGAAGTAGGACCTCCTTGCACTCCTCAGTTGTAAGTTAGAATTGTGAAGTTTCTCTTTATAGATGTCATAATGAACCTGGAGGTTTGTTTTTCTCCATCTGCGCTCAGCTTTCCTACACTCTCTTGTTTCATTTTTCACCAGTGTGGAGTTTCTCCATGGAGACTTCTTCCTTCCAGAGATAACCTTCACCTTAATGGGAGCAATAGTGTCCATTACATTTAACATTTTAGCATTGAAGCTATTGACGAGCTCATTGACTGAACCTCTGGACAGGTCAGGTGTTAATGGGAAGACCTGGTTAAAGATCTCACTACTGTGTTCAGTTATACACCGTTTTGTGATCACTGCTGTTGATATATTTGTGTGGGCTGAGATTTTACTTTCAAAGAAAACACAGTAATGATCAGATAGGCCCACATCAGACACAGTAACCTTTGAAATGCTCAGGCCCTTGGAGATCAGTAGGTCAAGAGTGTGTCCTCTATTATGTGTGGCCTCTGTTACATGCTGAGTCAGCCCAAAGTTGCCCAGAGTGTTACTCAGGTCTTTAGTCCCTTTGTCCTGAGGGTTGTCCACATGGATGTTAAAATCCCCAACAATAATTACACAGTCGAAATCAACACAGATCACAGACAGCAGTTCACTGAGCTCATTAAAAAAGTCTGTGCAGTATTTGGGAGGCCTGTAAACATTAAGGCACACAACTTTGGATGGGGCCTTCAGCTGTAAAGCCACATATTCAAAAGACTGAAAACTTCCAGGAGATAGCTGCTTACATTGAAATGATTCATTAAACAAGACAGCAACCCCTCCTCCTCTCCTGCTCACCCTGGCCTCACTGATAAAACTGTAGTTAGGAGGGGTCGTCTCGATGAGAACAGCTCCACTGTTACTTTGGTCCAACCAAGTTTCAGTTAAAAACATAAAATCAAGGCTGTGCTCAGTGATTAAATCATTAATTAAAAATGTTTTCCCAGCTAAAGATCTAATGTTTAATAAAGCCAACTTAAGTGTTTTAGAGGTATTATTTGCCCCCTCGTGTTTGGGAGCAGTCTGTGGCACACAACGTATGTTTACTATATTTAAAGATCTTTTAGAGTGCAGCTCTCTGTGTTTTGACCAGGCCACATGTCTCCTTCTGTCACCTAAAAGTACAGAAATTTTAAAACCTTCTAATAAACAGGGTCCCAGCTTCTCCTGGGAAAAGTCACCACTGCCATAATCCTCACAGCCCGGACCCTCCACACATCACACATCAGACTGCGGAGACAGAGCATGAAGGTGGTAAGGAGGAACTAAGGGGGGCGAGGCTGCGCAGTGTAACTTTGATTGCTCTGTTGAGGGCGGGGCCCGATGGCGAACCTTTGGCTGCTCTGGTGGGGGGTTTATGGGGGACAAAGAGGGACTGGGCCGGGGGGTAGATCTGAGCCCAGCATTGACCCCCTCCATCATCTCCTCAGTGAATTTCAGGTGTGGGGAGGAGGGAGAAAGGGAGGGGGAGGAGGGTGAAGGCCTGTCAGGGGTTTGGGGGACTGGGGAAGGTCGTGGTCCCTGGTCCTGGTCGTTGGTGTTGTTGAGAGAGTTGGAGGCAAGTAGGGACCCCTCTTCTCGCCTCAGACATCTCTCCTTTCTGAGGCTCTTCCCGGGTGGGGGCAGATGGAGCTCCTCTTCAAGGTTTCTGCTGGGCTTTGTCTGTTCTTGGAGTACTGTTTGTTCCTCTTTATGAGATAACTCCTCGTTTATCTCAGCCTTGGCACCAAGCACAGATGGATGACGTATGGAATAAAACAAGTTGGAGGTGAACAGTTTCACCCCAGACTTGTTAAAATTAAATCCATTTGCTTTAAACAGATGCCTGCGTTCCCAAAAAATATTAAAATTGTTGATAACAGCACTGACCTGGCTTTCAAGTTTAAGATCTGCTTCCATTTTAACTCCCAGATCAGTGATGACTGGTTTAACATACTGTGCCAGCGAACCCAGATCTGTAGTAGTGGTCTCAGAAGCGCCACCAAAAACCATCACTTCTGTTTTCTGCTCATTAAAATGTAAAAAGCTCAAAGCCATCCAGGCCCTTATTTCATCAAGGCATCTGAGCACAGGGTCTACTGAGAAGCCATTTATGTTTTTAAGTGGGAAATAAATGCCGATGCATAACAATGGAAAGAAATCCCATGTTTCCTGAAAATAGAGCCAAGGGGTAGGAGATATAGGGAGAAAAGAAGGGGGCCTAAAACTGAACCCTGTGGGACTCCACATTGAAGAGAAGCTGCAGAGGATACAAACTCACCAAGTTTCACAGAGAAAGTTCGCTTTGCCAAATAGGATCTGAACCACTGCAGTGCGGTACTCCTAACACCCACCAACTGCTCCAAATGGGAAATTAAAATGTTATGATCCACTGTATCAAAGGCAGCCTTTCATATAGGGGATCTGTGTAAAGTCACACATTAGAAATAAACATCAAGTCTTCACATATCTCAGTGATGAGCTTGACTTTGGGACCCTGAGCCTAACTGTAACCCTGAGACTAAAACCACGTTCTGAGCCTCAAACATGTCTTCAAACTCAAGGGGGAAGACAATTTAGCTGTGTCCCAAAATGTCGGCTGCATCCTCCGGAGGCCGCATTTGAAGGCCGATTACGTCACAGCCAGGCGATGAAGGCTGTCCCAATTCGTCGACTCCTTCAAATGCGGCCGAAAAATGCGTCCTTCATTTCCCTGAATTTGAAGGATGGGTCGGGTGTGTCCTTCGTGGCCCACCATATCCCAGAATTCATAGCGCGGCCCAGCCAAACTCCAGTTTCCAACAATGACGGCCACTACTAAGTTTTAAAATTAGTCTTATTAATCTTTCTGGGTCACAAAATAAACTTTTAACATATTTTCAGGCGAGAAAGTAGCTGTGTAAACTTCAAATATCTGCTTGGTTTATCAAGATTTGCAAAAGTGCGCCGACGTTTTCGGAGACGTCTGTTACCCACCCGCTCAATAGCTAGCCGGGGATTCAATGGTCACTCGAGCCGGCGAGAGCAGCGGACTCCCGGCTTCATCGTTTTCAGACCCCCGCTCTTTCGCTACTCAGGTTAGACATGATATATATAAGTCACTTGGATAACTTAAAAATGTGATTGTTTGGCTTTCTTCTGTGTTTTATTTGTTCGTGAGTAAATCGGTTTGGCTGAGATCAAAGTTATTAGATTGTTAGATTAAATAAAACTTTATTAATCCATCAGGTGGGTTCCTCCGGGATTTTCACACAGCTGAATAAACGTCAAACAGAAAACTAGCTGTGTCCCAAAACGTCGGCTGCATCCTTCTGAGGACCCGGCCTTCGCGGTCTACGTGGGCCGGGTCCTTCGAAGACCGAGAAGGCCGGAAGTGCGAGGCCGTGAAATGGGACGGTCTAGCCTTCAGATTTGTGTCACCGCTGTGTAGGGATGGATATCGAAAACCGGTTCTAGTTGAGAACCGGTTCCCACTGTTTCAATTCCTTGGAATTGTTTGCCATTTTTGCAAACGATTCCCTTATCGATTCCTGTCGCCCTGAATGACGTCACCACGTTGCGGAGCGTCGGAGCGTACCTGGCAGGAAACACGGCGCCTAAGCGGCTCAAACGCTCAAAAGTTTGGTTATACTTTACCAGAACAGATGACAACTGGGCAACTTGCAATACTTGCAAAGTAGATATTTCATTTAAGGGAGGAAACACTACGAATATGCAAAAGCATTTGCTCACAAAACACGCGATGAACTTAAATGAATGTCGTGTTTTTAATTCCGCTCCGGACTCGTGAATCTCAACCCAGCAGCAGCGGTTTGCACGTCCTCTCCCGTTAATGCGGCAGGTAACTAATCAACTAACAGTGGATATTATGTTAGCGCGATCTGCTTTATTACAAAACCTGCCATTACTGTGCATTTAGGTGACCATGATGAGAGAGACAGAGTCTGGCTGGCGCTCGCTGGCAGTTGTCGCTGCAGTCCACCGGTAGCGTCTCTTTTCAGGCCCGAATGTCACCGAGCAGTGACTAAGTTTGTGGTAAAAACCTTGCAGCCATTTGCCACAGCAGATGGTAAGTGAATGTGTTTAATCGTAGGCAGGGACATTACTGGATATTCTTGTGTAATTGCTACAGAATAATTTATGTTATACTTTGTTATTGCTACAGAAGAATATTTATTTTATTATTTTACATTTACAATTTTCCCCGGGGACCCTGTGACACCCCATTGAAGAGCCGTAGGCTGTGGATCTCTTAAGATCCCACTGTTGGGTTTATAAGGCCATGTCACTTCTAAATTTCTATCTTGTTCAAAGAGAAGATATAAAACAAAATTCTAAGCTAATCGACCTTAGTGTTCTCCTTTTTAAAAATAAGAATCGATAAGAGAATCGATAAAGAATCGAATCGTTAAACAGAATCGAAAATGGAATCGGAATCGTTAAAATCTTATCAATACCCATCCCTACCGCTGTGTGGGTGGAGTTTAATAAACTCGGCCGTCTGCTCCTTGCTATCTAAAATATAACAGGACACTGGCGTAAATTCTCGACCGTCTCACACTTCTGTTTAATCAGTTTTCTGTTTGACGTTTATTCAGCTGTGTGAAAATCCCGGAGGAACCCACCTGATGGATTAATAAAGTTTTATTTAATCTAATCTAATCTAAAAACTTTGATCTCAGCCAAACCGATTTACTCACGAATAAATAAAACACTGAAAAAAGCCAAACAATTACATTTTTAAGTTATCCAAGTGACTTATATATCATGTTTAACCTGAGTAGCGAAAGAGCGGGGGTCTGAAAACGATGAAGCCGGGAGTCCGCTGTTCTCGCCGGCTCGAGCGACCATTGAATCCCCCGGTTTGCTATCGAGCGGGTGGGTAACAGACGTCTCCGAAAACCTCGGCGCACTTTTGCAAATATGCGATGTCTTGATAAACCGAGCAGATATTTGAAGTTTACACAGCTACTTTCTCGCCTGAAAATATGTTAAAAGTTTATTTTGTGACCCAGAAAGATTAATAAGAGTAATATTAAAACTTAGTAGCGGCCGCCATTGTTGGCAGCTGAAAATTGGCTGGGCCGCGCTATGAATTCTGGGATATGGTGGGCCACGAAGGACACACCCAACCCATCCTTCAAATTCGGGGAAATGAAGGACGCATTTGTCAGCCGCATTTGAAGGAGTCGACGAATTGAGACAGCCTTCGTCGCCGGGCTGTGATGTAATCGGCCTTCAAATGCGGCCTCAGGAGGATGCAGCCCACGTTTTGGGACACAGGTACTGATTAAACAGAAGTGTGAGACGGTCGAGAATTTACGCCAGTGTCCTGTTATATTTTAGATAGCAAGGAGCAGACGGCCGAGTTTATTAAACTCCACCCACACAGCGGTGACACATATCTGAAGGCTAGACCGTCCCATTTCACGGCCTCGCACTTCTGGCCTTCTTGATCTTCGAAGGACCCGGCCCACGTAGACCGCGAAGGCCGGGTCCTCCGAAGGATGCAGCCAGGACACAGGACACAGCTTTTGTCCCCACAAGGGTTAGGTTCAGAGGTCAAGCTTGTGGTCGGGGTCAGAGGTCACACTGATGATCACCTCACTAAGTTCACCCAGTTTTTTGCTCCCACCATAAAAAAATGAAGGAATAAAGTTGTGTGTAAAACTCTGTGTTATTAATGATTTATACAGAAGCTGTTACCATAGAGATTTACCTGTTGGTAATGCTGCAGAGCAGCCAGCAGGTGGAGCCGAGCTCTCAGGAGGTCAGAGGTCAAAGACATTCCTCACACACTGAGCTGCTCAGGTTACCTCTCTGTCCTTATTCACACACACCTGAGGCTCAACCTGTTTAAACCCACGAAGAAGAGTCACACACACACACAAACATAACACTATAACAATTTCACACATATAACGAGACACACAGTCACACACACAAATAGACATGCAATGACACACAAACACACACACACATAAATACACTCTCACACAAACGCACAAAGAGACACACACACGCTCACACACAGGTGAGCCACACCTGTGCCGGTCTGACTGGTGAGACTTCACTGTAAAACTGTCAGAGTTGGATCAGCTGACTTAAAGGAGGCTCACTTGTTCTCACCTGTGTGTGACACTGAGTCGTGCTCAGGCTGCACCGAGGCTCCAGCGGCCCGTAAATGTTGATCACATCAGGAGACAACACGTCTGTTCATACACACCAAATGTTCATTTAACAAGTCGCACTGAGAACGCCGCCCTAAACACACACACTCAGGGTGGATTTAACACTCTGTGTTTATGAGTGCAGGTGGAGCCGCAGCCCGATGACATCACACACACTCACACAGCTCAGACAGGTAAGCAGGCACGCAGGTAACTCAGGTCTGATCCGGAGGAGCTGACGGACGCCAAGGTAACAACTGCTGTGAGACTGTGTGTGTGAGTGTGCTGAGGGTCTGAAAGGGGGAGTGTAGTCTCCATGAACAGATCACTGAGAGATTCAAAGAAAACTTTATGTTTCACTCTGACTGACAGAGACTTACACCGAGGTTTGTCGAGCTCGGCTTTGATGAGCTCGGCTTTGTCGTGTTTAAATGGAGATGTTTTATTGTGAAACTGAAGTTTCTCTGTGCGTTCCTCCTGAGGAGGAGCTCGTCCTGAAGTCAGACTCTTCCTGTTTCCTCTGAAGGCGTCACACAGCTGTGCGCTCACGGCTGGATTTGAACACTCTGACTGTGACATCTCTAAACCTCGATCATTGATGCTGTCCGACCTGGCGCTACATCAGGTCATGTGACTGGTTTGTGTCATTAAAACATCTGTTCTGAGCTGCTGAGCAGAGGGAATCATGGGAGTGTTTCATGTTTGTAATGAAGGTTTTCCTCTTCGTGCTCGGTGAGCATCGTGCTGCTTGCCATGTTCCCGTCACTGGAACGCGCCGGCTGTCAAACATGTGACGCGGCCGCTGTGATCTCACTAATTGTGTTTCGTCTTCAGAGTGAAACGTGAGGTCGGAGGTTCCATGTTCAGGTCAAAGATAATCGCCTCCATCCAAACGAGGATCGTTAAAAACTCCTCTGATCAGCTTCTGAATGAAAACCAATCCCAATGATCAGCTCACTAACGGCTCTTCCTGTCCTGCAGATGTCTACTCCTCCCATTCCGAAGCCTCGCCGCTGTTACTCGACGGGAAATCGAAGCTCCACCTCCTCACTGGGAAGGTCAGATAATCTTTAAATCTGCCAACGATCATTAAATCTGTGCTTCAGTCTCATTTCATTGATTTCATATCTTGCTCACATGGAGAGACAGCAAATCAGCACAGAGTCCACTCTGAGTTAGCATTTATTTTGGAGGGACAGTAAACAGGAAGTGGAGAGAGCAGGTGGTGATGTGTGATACTGCAGAGTTTAGTATGGATGTCATTGAGGGCCAGTGTTACTGATACTGTGTCGGGATCATAATGGTATGGTTACATGAACGAAACATACGACACAAACGTTCATCTTCACACGTTTTTATGTTTGAGCTCAGCTGTTTTGTTCCCACTGTGATAATGTATTTAACACAGTTCAGTAGATCATCTGAATGTAGACTGTAATCAGTCTACAGTAGCAGCTGGGTTCACATATAACACATCAGTCATGGCTGTGACCTCTGACCTCTGTGCCACGGTCTGTCTGAGACGTTTCCTTTGTCCTCTCTTTGCTTCTTCTGCTTTTTCTTCTCCTCGCTCTCTCGTGTCTTTATAGAAGGTGGAGTTGTTGTCACAGCAGAGACTTTCACGGTGTTTTCAGTTACAGCTGTGACATCACTGCTTGGTCATGTGACCACAGGACAACCAATTACAGCAGAAACTGAGTCCTAACGTTTGTGTTTCAGTGCTGATGGAACTCTACAGCCAGCAGTTCAACAGAGTCCAGGTACACACACACACACACACACGGCATCATCATCAGGGTTTTACCAGCTGCCACGGTGACCGTGTCACCGTGTCCACCAATAAGCAGGTCAGGTATGTGTGATGTCATCATGAATGGGCCTATAAAGTCAGGAGAAACCTGGAAATACAATCCAAACCTGTAAAGACAAAAAAAGAGGAGACTGGAGACCACAGAGACAAGAGAAGGCAGAGGGATGTGAAATTGAGTTTACATGGTGGGCTGTGTGGAGCCCACTGTGATCTAGAGTGGACCACACCAGTGAAACCGCTTTTTAACACCTAATCCCTGAAGTGTTCATCTAAGAGAAAAACATTCATGTCAATGGTAGGTGGTGAGCCGCGTTTCTGTCATTTCATTGTTTATCAGTTATTAATTTCTTTGGCGTGTGTGAACGGCCACAGTGGAGGTAAAGCTCAGGTAACAGTTATAAATCTATGCTCTCCTTAACATTTTCCAAAGACTGGACTGGTTCTGGCTGATTCTGGCCCCCGGGCCTTATGTTTGACACCCGTGAAACAGAACAGAGCATGTGTGTGACGTCCTTACTGCTTTGCTCCTGCTCCATGATGACACTTTGGTTCGGTCCCAACCTGCAGCAGGTCTGCGTGAGCGAGAGGGTTCCTTTAAGATGCAGGAAAGCCTGAAATGACCCTGGAACCACCATGGAATCATCCTGGAATCATCCTGGAATCATCTCCTCTCTAACTAACACAGTCAGTCTTACACTGCTGAACCTGGACGATACAGTGATGATGATCCAGCAGACTCGGGCATCAAGCGCTAAGAGCTGAAGATGGTCCAGCTTCTTTCAGCTCCTATAAAGAGGACGACTTCATCAAACACACGAGACACGAAGGAAAGAATGAAACAGGATATTAAACACAAACATATGAAGACCTGAGCATCCAAACAGGAAGTGAGAGACAAACGTCGGTCCTTAAAGTGAGCAGACCAGCACGAGCAGCCAACAGAAACAAGACAGAGTTTAAGGCAGGCACAAAGCTTCGGCTGCTTCCTGTTGAAGACCATGCTCACTTCCTATGATCGATGAGGTCTCAGAAGTTCAAGCTCTGAGTCAGACTGACTGAGGACCAGTCGATTATTGATCACTGATCATTAAGTATACCAAAATAAAAGCTGCACGACCTCGTCAGTTTTATCCTACCAGTCAGCTGCCGACGTGTTTTCACTGCGAGCTGTTGAACCTGTTTGTTTGGGCGATGGAAACTCCTCCCGCTGTTTGTTCAGATATCACGGGTGATTATCTCAAACCAGTTTGTCTTCCTGTGGTAATCAGATAATCTCTGTAAAGATCCCGTCACGTCATGTCCCGGGCTGCTCCGACCAGATCACTTCAAAGACAGTGGAAAAATTCACAAAGTGAAACTGTGTTGGTCGTCTACTGACCCATAGAGCTCTGCCCAGGAAGCTTTTATTATGAAAGTGTCTCTCCAGAGAACATTACCAGACTCTTACTCTGAAGGACTCTTTCATGAAGCTCACCATCCTGTCACTCTTATTGTGACATTCCAGTGGAATATTAGATGACTTTTATTCTGAAAGCCCCCTGTAATTATATTGCAGGTGTTATTACTGAGAAAGTGTCACTAATATTGCTGACCTTTTATTGTGATAGTCTTCTTCGCTGTACTCTAAATGTGAAAGTCTAAATGAAAGTATAGGATTTTTATTGTGAATCATCATGTGGTATTACAAGACTCTTATTGTGAAAATGTCAGTGAGCTTTATTGAAGTCTTATTGTGAAAGTCTCTGAGCTTTTTATTGTGAAATAATGATGAAGATGATGTCATGTGTCCTCCTCAGATGAAGATGCTCGCAGTGCACTGAGTCGTAGCCTCACCTTGCCAACTCTGGACGGCGTCACTGGCGTGATCGCCACCAACATCCCGTCACTGGCAGGAGTCGCTGCTTCCATCGGAGGCTCCGCCCCCTGGAACCCCTCCACACCCTCTGCTCCCCCCTCCTTAGACAGCATAGCTAATAGCATTACCACCCACATACCTGACTTAGCAGAAGCTGCTAGCACTGAGGCTAACCTTGCGTCATTCAATCCAATGCCACCTGGTGCTAACGCAGATACTGCTGTGTTAAACCCCGCCCCCTCCACCACACCTGCACCTGCTCCTAGCTTGGACAGCATTTTTAACTCACTGGCTAACATTCCCAGCTTTGCGGGGTTTGTTAGCGGTGTGGGTAACCCTGCTGAGAGCTTCTCTCCATCAGCCCCACCCCTCCCAAATGCTAAACCCCACCCACCCTCGCTGACGGGAAGTGGAGCTGGAGATGCTCGCATAGGTGCAATGTCAGGTACGACCACCAGAAAAAGGACATTTGTGTGTAATTTTTATATAAACATCAGGAGGGTATGATCCACAGTTAGAGAGCAGCTTCACTTCCAGCTGGTAGAAAGTGTCAGGAGGTCAGGTGCAGGTGATCACCTGAGGTGGTGCACAGCTTTAGGTCACCTGAACGTTAAACATTCTGCAAGCTTAAGAGGATTCAGACCTTTCTGAGGGTAAGAAGAACTAACATATGCTCTTTGTGTTCCTCTGAACCTGTGTCCAGATGTTGGAGCGCTGTCACAGCTGGTGACATCAGCTTTAGACCCCACCGCTGGAGTCACGCTGCCACCTGTAGAGGGTGCTGCAGGGTTAACAGGTGAAGGTACTGTTAGAGTTTCTTCTGCTGGTCTTCTTCCCACTGTCTTCCAACTGCTTCAGTTTTTCCTGGTTCTGGTTCCAGTTTTATCTCCAGGTCCTCATAGCACCAGAGCAGAAAACCTGTCGGACACCGCGTTGGCCTGCTGGACGACCCAAGAGGAAGCTGAATCTGAGTCATCCAATGAGGAGGAAGAATCAGGTGTTTGCCCCGCTCCTTCTACAGCTGAAGCAGATCCTCGTTCTGCCCCGACGACCAACAATGACAAGTGTGTATGGTTACTGTAAATTCAGACCGCTCTCACTCCCGAGGCATAACATCCTGACGTTTTGTCACGTCCCACGGCGTTCCTGAGGAACGCGAAAGGTGACCTTCCGTATTCTTATGGTACACGCTGGGTTATGGATGAAATGCAGTGGAATGACGGTCCTGCGGTAATAGACATTCCAGCCATGCATTCCAGCCCTAAACCTAACCTTCTCCCTAACCATAACCTCATTCCTAACCTTAACCAGCACTTTAATGACGTTAAATAGTGTTTTCCCGAGCGACTTTAGGAAAATGAACGAACATGTGTAGATTGAGTCCAAACGGTTCTCATATTCCCTCATATTTCCACTCTCATTATGACGGTTTGTCACCTAGCGTAAAATGTTACGCTTTGGGAGTGAGAACGTGTCGGTAAATTGTAATACTGTAGGGTTTACCTTACAATGTAAAGCTCCTTAAAGGGTTTGAAATGTCTTTCTCATGGTGTTGTTGTGTTTGTTCTGCAGAATCTCGACTAATACTTCCTTTCGTTTGATACCTACTCGGCCGGCCCCGCCCCCTCCCAACACAGCGGGCCGATCAGGAAAATCTGTCAGACAAAAGACACCGAGGTAAACACAACTACGCACAACGCCTGCAAAACTAAATCGACCTTCAAAGTGTTAACGTGGGTGTGTCCTGCAGGGCGGCCACCATCCGAGTCTCAAGGAAGAAGGGCGCTGGCGGGAAACCTGCTCCTCAGAGCCCCGTCGTCCGGGCAAGCTGGCTGGATGTCTGGAAGGGCTTCAGGTAATGTCACGGCCATCACCAGCTTTAAGTTTCACAAGTCGTGCTTTAGATTCACTCCAGGACAGAGTCGGCCCGGGCCTCAAAACCTAAAGGGTGTCCACAAAGACCAGGTTCTCGAGTGGTCCGTACTATCTACTGTTGGGATATTTATCATTTATCTGCACCTAAAGATCTTCATAAAACGTTCTTCTTCATCTTCTGGTCTTTTGGCCTCATCTGTCTTATTCTCTGAAACAAAATCCCGTTAGAACCTCATATTTCCTATGGTATGAGCAGAGCCAGCTAATCTGGGACCCAAAATCATGTGACTGCTTACCTGTCAGTTGCATGGATGATGAACTTGTTTTCTGCCTTTAACAGACATAATGTATTATGGGCGACGCTGGACGGACAGCTGATGTCTCTGTGGAAGAAACGCACAGTAAGCTGGCATCTCTCACCTGTCTCACTGTGTTATTTACCTCACTCTGTGTACCTGTCTCCCCATGTGTACCTGTTTCACTGTGTGTATCTGTCTCACTGTGTGTATCTGTCAATTCAATTCAATTCAATTCAATTCAATTTCATTTATATAGCGCCAAATCACAACAACAGTCGCCTCAATGCGCTTTATATTGTACAGTAGATCGCACAATAATAGATTAAGAGAAAAACCCAACAATCATATGACCCCCTATGAGCAAGCACTTTGGCGACAGTGGGAAGGAAAAACTCCCTTTTAACAGGAAGAAACCTCCAGCAGAACCAGGCTCAGGGAGGGGCGGGGCCATCTGCTGTGATTGGTTGGGGTGAGAGAAGGAAAACAGGATAAAGACATGCTGTGGAAGAGAGACAGAGATTAATAACAGACATGATTCGATGCAGAGAGGTCTATTAACACATAGTGAGTGAGAAAGGTGACTGGAAAGGAAAAACCCAATGCATCATGGGAATCCCCGGCAGCCTACGTCTATTGCAGCATAACTAAGGGAGGATTCAGGGTCACCTGGTCCAGCCCTAACTATATGCTTTAGCAAAAAGGAAAGTTTGAAGCCTAATCTTGAAAGTAGAGATAGTGTCTGTCTCCTGAATCCAAACTGGAAGCTGGTTCCACAGAAGAGGGGCCTGAAAACTGAAGGCTCTGCCTCCCATTCTACTTTTAAATACTCTAGGAACAACAAGTAGGCCTGCAGTGTGAGAGCGAAGTGCTCTAATAGGGTGATATGGTACTACAGGGTCATTAAGATAAGATGGGGCCTGATTATTTAAGACCCTGTATGTGAGGAGCAGGATTTTGAATTCTGGATTTAACAGGAAGCCAATGAAGGGAAGCCAAAACAGGAGAAATCTGCTCTCTCTTTCTAGTCCCTGTCAGGACTCTTGCTGCAGCATTTTGGATTAACTGAAGGCTTTTCAGGGAGTTTTTAGGACATCCTGATAATAAAGAATTACAGTAGTCCAGCCTGGAAGTAATAAATGCATGAACTAGTTTTTCAGCGTCACTCTGAGACAGGATATTTCTAATTTTAGAGATGTTGCACAAATGGAAGAAAGCAGTCTTACATATTTGTTTAATATGTGCGTTGAAGGACATGTCCTGGTCAAAAATGACTCCAAGGTTCCTCACAGTGTTACTGGAGGCCAAGGTAATGCCATCCAGAGTAAGAATCTGCTTAGATACCATATTTCTAAGATTTTCAGGGCCGAGTACAATAACCTCAGTTTGATCTGAATTAAGAAGCAGAAAGTTAGCGGCCATCCAGGTCTTTATGTCTTTAAGACATTCCTGCAGTTTAACTAATTGGTGTGTGTTACCTGGCTTCATGGACAGATAGAGCTGCGTGTCATCTGCATAGAAGTGTAAATTTATGCTATGTCTTCTAATGATGCTGCCTAAGGGAAGCATGTATAATGTAAACAGAATTGGTCCTAGCACTGAACCCTGTGGAACACCATAATTGACCTTAGTGTGTGAAGAGGACTCTCCATTTACATGTACAAATTGGAGTCTATTAGATAGATATGATACAAACCACTGCAGCACAGTACCTGTAATACCTACAGCATGTTCTAATCGCTCTAATAGGATATTATGGTCAACAGTATCGAACGCTGCACTGAGGTCTAGCAGGACAAGCACAGAGATGAGTCCACTGTCAGAGGCCATAAGAAGATCATTTGTAACCTTCACTAAAGCTGTTTCTGTGCTGTGATGAGCTCTGAAACCTGACTGAAACTCTTCAAATAAGCCATTCCTCTGCAGATGATCTGTTAGCTGTTTGACAACTACTCTTTCAAGGATGTTTGATATGAAAGGAAGGTTGGAGATTGGCCTATAATTAGCTAAGACAGCTGGGTCTAGAGATGCTTTTTGAGTAAAGGTTTAACTACAGCCAGCTTGAAGGCCTGTGGTACATAGCCGATTATTAGAGATAGGTTGATCATATTTAAGATTGAAGCATTAATTAATGGCAGGACTTCTTTGAGCAGTTTTGTAGGAATGGGGTCTAAAAGACACGTTGATGGTTTGGAGGAAGTAATTATTGAAGTTAACTCAGAAAGATCAATTGGAGAAAAAGAGTTTAAATGAATATCGATGGTACTAAAAGTAGCTGTAGATAATATTACATCTGTGGGATGATTATTGGTAATTTTTTCTCTAATCATTAAAATATTATTTGTGAAGAAGTTGAGGCTGTCATTTTTAGCATCTACATTAGGGCTGCCACAAACGATTATTTTGATAGTCGACTAGTCAGCAATTACTTTTGCGATTAGTCGACTAAGCAGATCATGCATTCATTAGACATAAAATGTACAGCATATTACAACCAACATGCATCAAGTCTTATATAACTATCATTACCTCACAGCTTTTAATGAAATTTCCAGACTATCCCGGTGGAGTTTAATAAACTCGGCCGTCTGCTCCTTGCTATGTAAAATATAACAAGACACTGGTGTAAATTCTCGACCGTCTCACACTTCTGTTTAATCAGTTCTCTGTTTGACGTTTATTCAGCTGTGTGAAAACAAAGGAGGAACCCACCCGGGGGATTAATAAAGTTTTATCTAATCTAATCTAATAACTTTAATCTCAGCCAAACCAATTTACTCACGAACAATAAAACACTGAAAAAAACCAAACAATAACATTTTTAGGTTGTCTAAGTGACTTATATATTACGTTTAACCTGAGTAGCGAAAGTCTGCGGTGATCTGAAAATGATGTGCCGGGAGTTGTGCCGTTCTCGGCGGCTCTAGTGACCCTCGAGCTCCCGGCTAGCTATCGAGCTGGTGGGTAACAGACGTCTCCGAAAACGTCGAAGCACTTTTGCAAATATGTGATATCTTGATAAACCGAGCAGATATTTGAAGTTTACACAGCTACTTTCTCGCCTGAAAATATGTTAAAAGTTTATTTTGTGACCCAGAAAGAGTAATAAGTGTAATATTAAAACTGAGTAGCTGCCGCCATTGTTGGAAACTGGAATTGGCTGGGCCGTGCTATGAATCCTGGGATATGGTGGGCCACGAAGGTTTTACACCCGACCCATCCTTCAAATCTGGGGAAAAAGAGGACGCATTTGGAGCAGTCTTTGAATTTGGACAGCCTTCGTCGCGTCACTGTAACGTAAGGATGCAGCCCCTGAATTTGGACACAGCTACGATACCGGAGGTTGCTTCTTCTTCTTCGGGATTTAATGGCAGCTGGCATCCCTGTAGATGAATTTCTGCCATCTTCTGTTTCAGTCCGTTAATACACTCTTAAAACCTACTTATGCCTGTGTCTTTCAGGAGCTTACAAAGCTTCAAACAACGCGTCGACTATTAAATTAGCCTTCGACGATTTTGATAGTCCACGTAATCGTGACTAGTCGCCTAATCGTGGCATCCCTAATCTACATGAATGTTAAAATCACCCACAATAATTATTTTATCTGAGCTGAGCACTAAATCAGATAAAAAAGTCTGAGAAATCAGAGAGAAACTCTGTGTAAGGCCCAGGTGGACGATAGATGATAACAAGTAAGACTGGTTTCTGAGTTTTACAGCTGGGTTGGACGAGGCTAAGCATCAGGCTTTCAAATGAATTAAAAGTCTGTCTGGGTCTTTGGTTGATTAATAGGCTGGTGTGAAAAATTGCTGCCACACCGCCCCTCGGCCTGTGCTTCGAGGTTTCTGGTAGTTAGAATGACTCGGGGGTGTTGATTCATTTAAACTAACATAATCATCCTGCTGCAACCAGGTTTCTGTAAGGCAGAGTAAATCGATTTGTTGATCAATTATTAAGTCATGTACTAACAGAGACTTGGAGGAGAGAGACCTAATATTTAATAATCCACATTTCATTGTTTTACTCTTTGGTTCAGATGTGGATACTGTATTGTTCTTTCTTTGTGATTTTTTATGTTTAAGTTGTTTATTGCTGGTTTTTAGTTTGTTTTTTGTCTGTTTGGGAGCTGACACAGTCTCAATGGAGATGGGTTTTTGGGGGGGTAGCAGGAGGAGGGAAGCTGCAGAGAGGCGTGTAGGACTGCAACTCTGCTTCCTGGTCCCAACTCTGGATAGTCATATTTTGGGGGGTTAATAAATTTGTCCATTTTGATATAAATTTGATATAAATACCTGTCACACTGCCTGTACCTGTCTCACCGTGTGCACCTGTCTCACCGTGTGCACCTGTCTTACCGTGTGCACCTGTCTTACCGTGTGCACCTGTCTCACCTTGTGTACCTGTCTTACCGTGTGTACCTGTCTCACAATGTTTACATGTCACACTGCCTGTACCTGTCTCACCATGTGCACCTGTCTCACCTTGTGCACCTGTCTCACCGTGTGCACCTGTCTCACCTTGTGCACCTGTCTCACTGCCTGTACCTGTCTCACCTTGTGCACCTGTCTCACTGCCTGTACCTGTCTCACCGTGTGTACCTGTCTCACCTTGTGCACCTGTCTCACCGTGTGCACCTGTCTCACCTTGTGCACCTGTCTCACTGCCTGTACCTGTCTCACTGCCTGTACCTGTCTCACCTTGTGCACCTGTCTCACTGCCTGTACCTGTCTCACAATGTGTACCTGTCTCACCGTGTGAACCTGTCTCACAATGTGTACCTGTCTCACTGCCTGTACCTGTCTCACAATGTGTACGTGTCACACTACCTGTACCTGGCTCACCGTGTGTACCTGTCTCACAATGTGTACCTGTCTCACAATGTGTACGTGTCACACTACCTGTACCTGGCTCACTGTGTGCACCTGTCTCACCTTGTGCACCTGTCTCACTGCCTGTACCTGTCTCACAATCTGTACCTGTCTCACAATGTGTACCTGTCTCACACTACCTGTACCTGGCTCACCGTGTGCACCTGTCTTACCGTGTGCACCTGTCTCCCTGCGTTTGCTTTGCTCTTTAGGACCGGTTCAGTGAGGTGTTGTTTCATGTCTCCAGTATCACCAACGTGAAGAAACTGGACAAAGGCAGATTCTCTGTTTACTTCAGGAAGAAGCATTATGACTTCATGGCTCATAGTGAAGGTAAGAACAGTCGACTCTTCTGGTTTCTACTGGATTCTACTGACCCAACGCAGAAAGACCATCGTAGGATGGACTGGGGACAGCTCTTATCAGCTCTTGTCAGGTCTTATCAGGTCTCAGGAGTAATCACAGTCAGACTTTGGAATGAAGCAGAACTATTTTCACACCTGTTTGCTTCTTGGGTTCATGAATTTCTCTCTAAAACATCTCGAACTGTTAATTCTTTGACTCTGCTGTGATGGGTCCAGATGTGACTGACTCTGATTTGAGGATCTGATCGTGAAATCAGGATCTTAAAACAGGCAGGGAGATCCTGTAGACTCTGGAAAGCAGCACATAGTCAGTGCAGAGAACCCAGATTGGTTAAACCTGGTTTTGTTTCCGGGTCAAACCTGATGCCTTTGTTTTAAAGCGGGAGAGATTTTAGCAGAATTACAAAAGAGACCCGAGGTCTCGGCTTCCCTGTTTCACTCCGGCCTCTCATATTTTTTTCTGCTTGCTTTTGTTTGTCTATCAGAGGTTCAGGACGGTTGGGTCACTTCTCTTCTCGCGACTCGAGGCAATCCAAGCCCCACCCCCCCAGAACTCCATGGACAAATCACCCTTAAGGACCCGCGGGGTCGTGCTTATGCTGCCCTCTGGGGTCATGACCTTTGGATTTACCCTAACAAGGAGGGCTTCCAGCTGGGTGTGGCCTCATATTCTGTCCCCCTGAATGTGGCCTCGGTCAAATCGACAGGAAAACACTCGTTTAGCCTCATCACTCCATACAGGACCTTCAAGTAAACCCCTGTCTGTGTGGCTGCCTGTCTGTCCATACCTGTATGGTGTTTATTTGTTTGCTAAAATTATATCCTCCTCTCTTTAACCCCGCCCCCTACCTACAGCCTGTCTGTTGAGTCGTCAAAGGATCTGTCCCTCTGGGTGGACAGGCTGTCTTCAAGTATCCAGAGCGCTCTGTCCTGCTGTCAGGTGGCGCTGCGTCTCTGGGAAAACCCGTACAACAAGGTGTGCGGGGACTGTGGTGCGGCCAATCCGGAGTGGGCCTCAGTCAATCTGCTGCTGGTCATATGTCAGCACTGTGCAGGTATGACAGCACACCTGGTACACATGAAGATTATTAATGCAGAGGGTTGTGTAACAGCAGAATGAGATGTGACGGTGTGAACCGTTTTCAGGATTCAAATGATCGTTGGTCACGGACGTAAAGAAGCGACATTACCCAGGACTTACATCAGAACACAAGTATGAAAAATAACAAAGGCAGAAAATAAAAATATTGAGGAAAATATGCAACACAAAATCGATTTTAATCTACCCAAACAAAGGCACAGATTCATGTCCAAGAGACCGGACCTCCCTGTGCTCTTTTTAAAAGATCAGAGACTCAAAGCTGTCCTGTTAAGAATCTGGATGCTGTGAATAAGCAAATATAACCAGATGCAGAAGATCCTGCAAAGTGTCATTTAAAGGCCCAAAAGAGAAACCAACAAACACTGTTTAAGATCTCGGTGATATCACAGGAGTAGCATACTTTCAAACCAACAGAGCAGAAAGCTCTGAGATAAACAAAGAAGGTAAAGAAATGAAACCAAATGTGAGCCTGAGTCATTTTGTTAGCTGGAACAGTTTATATGATGCTGATTAAATGAAATGATACCAGCATTCCAGTTTCACCACTGCCAATAAAACGTATGCAGTCTGAGGGAAACACACCTGTCAATAAAACACACCTGCTGATAACACACACCTGTAGACTGTTGATACCCTATAACTCTCCCAGAAGAACACTAACAAATAAGTATGATTTGGATAATGCTAGCAGACTCACAGGTTTGAATGGAGAATGCTAACAATGCTAACAAACCCAGTTAAGGCCAAAACAAACAGACGGACAAATAGCACATACAGCAGGGCTGTTGCGTTAATAAATACACTCAGGGGATAAATCACTGCGAAAACACAACCTTTAACACCCAACATTTTCTTTTCTTTTTAACTGTGCAATATTTAAGGACTAAAGCACTGTGCAGCAACCGTACTCTCACTTTTTCATTCTTATTTACAGACTTGTACATACTATATTCATTTATTTATTTAGTTATTTATTTAATTCATTTTTTCTTTGTTTAAAATTTATTGTACATATATACTTATACTCTTAAAATTGCCCTTTTTTCACTTGTAGTGAATTGGTTTGTATACAATTTTTGTTGTTCGAAAGAACAATGACAATAAAGATTCTGAGATTCTGTAAAACTCACTGAATGCAAAATGCTAACACGTTCTCAGGTCACCATCGAGGCCTGGGCAGCAACCTGTCGAAGGTGCGCAGTCTAAGGATGGACAATAAAATCTGGACCGAACCACTGATACAGGTGAGGGGGTGGGGATTGAACACGGTGCAGCACAAACACAGAGGCCCAGTTCAGCCAGCCAGTTAGCAGCTACTGCCGCCTGTGTCACCAACCACTGTTGTTATGATCGATCTGGTCTTTAAGTGGTGACGTGATGAAACCTGCTTCTGGGCTCAAAGTACCTTGCGTTTAATAAGGCTTTTGTGTTTTTAACATGTTTTAATGTTTTGTATCTTGTTCTATTTATTCTCAAAAGCCCCTAAAAACAGTCAGCGATCACTGTCGGCCTCTCTCAGTTTTTATTACCGCTGTTCATTTTAAAGCTCAGTTTTAAACCCTTTTGATGTAACTCCAGCACAGCCCATGCAGCAGTATATTAATGACTAACCTGGTATTGTGGATGGATTATCTCAGTTGTTCTCCTGACTGAAGTTTGGTCCGTTTACAGCATCCTGCCATGCGACTGCATTTGTCCCTAACCATCGGGAACCCTCACGTTAACTTTTATCGAGTGGAAAAAAGTTAGCGTTCATCCTCCAGCTTTACTGTTTATATTATGCTAACATAGCTGTGTTGCTAGCGATCAGGTAGCAGATCGTTATATATCAGCTAGCCCAACTACAGTAACCCTACAAACGTCACTGCTGTTTACTTTCCTGTCTTCATTTATTTCAGAAGCGATAGCAGAGCTGTACGTTTTAATTTGTTTTAGAAATCTCTCAGTCGGGACAGGCTTTATTATATTTAGATGGAAACTAGCGAGCTAACTCCTTGCTAACTTCTAACTCTGTTAAGTTTAATTCAGTTTTCATGGATGCCTGGATGTTAAACTTAACTGTTACACCTGGAAGAGCAGCCGCAGTGATCGTTTGGCTTATGGACCTGCAGCGGAGTTTGGGCCCAGACACGGCTAATGACGTCAGACTTAAAGACTGGATAGAGACCAGTTTTTGTCTCAGGCTGTAAACATGTTTATTTCTGCTGTAGAGTTTTAACATTGGAGTCAATGCTGCCTCTGCTGGACATTATGGAAACTGCAGCTAACTTTTACCTTCAATCTTCTGCCAGCTGTTCGTTACTTATGGTAACCAGCTGGCAAATCAGGTGTGGGCTCCAGTGGTGCCAGCGGCAGAGCAGCTCCGCCCAGAGTGCACAGATGAGGAGAGGTCAAAGTTCATAAAGGCTAAATACAGCGGGGGGCGCTACAGACGAGTACACGCTCTGGCCTCATTTCCCTCCATGATGGAGCAGGTCTGACCCAGAATCAGCTCAGCCACTGCACACGCTCAGAGGCGTTACACAGGTGTCATATGTATGACAGGTGTGTGTGTGTGTGTTTCAGAGGCTGTATCAGGTGGTCTGCACTGACGACGTGGAGGAAACGATGTCTCTGATCTGCTCCGGAGCAAAGGTACTGTCCTGTGTTCATGATGCTCGTTAAGCTTATTAAACATTTATAACACACACTCCCTCCTTCATCTGAGGCTCTCACCTGTGCAGGTGTCTTCATCAGACCCACAGACCCCCTCCCTCATCCTGCTGGCAGAGCGAGCCAATCAGGCTCTGCAGACCGAGCTGCTACGAGTCAACGAGTACACAGGTAACACACACACTCACACACAGGTAACACACACACACACACACACACACACACACACACAGGCCACACACACACACAGGTACCACACACACACACACACACACACACACACACACACACAGGTCACACACACACACAGGTACCACACACACACACACACACAGGTCACACACACACACACAGGTAACACACACACTCACACACACACACACACAGGTCACACACACACACACACAGGTCACACACACACACACAGGTAACACACACACTCACACACACACACACACAGGTCACACACACACACAGGTACCACACACACACACACACACACAGGTCACATACACACACACACAGGTACCACACACACACACACACACACACACACACACACACACACAGGTACCACACACACACAGGTCACACACACACACACACACACACACACAGGTGACAGTAAATGCTGATCTGAGCTCACCTGCCGCTCTGTGTGTGTTCTGTGCTCAGAGGTCCCGCCTCACCAGCCGCTGTCAGGTAGAAGGAGGTTGGACTCCGTTCCCTCAGGTATGCAGTTCAAATGAATCCAGGTGCACTCACAGAGATCAAAACGCTGTGCATGAATATGAGTGTGGTGACATGTCAGAGTCTCCTTGATCCACCCACACATCAGCAAACACTCACCTGTGTCACCTGTGCAGGTGAGGAGGAGGAGGAGCTTCACGGGAAACTGGAGGATGATCGTTTTCTCTTCTCGCTAGAAAACGAATCAGCAGCCTGCGACGTGCTCGACCTGCGAGAAGTCCTGTCTGTCTTCCTCAAAGATGGGTAAATATGCTGTACTAATACCTCTGGTACCACAAGTACTGCAGTACCTCACATTAATACTGCGTTTTAGAGGTTTTAGCAGAAAAACACCTGACTGAACAATCCAAATAACAACAGCCACAGGCTGTGTCTGAAAGGTGGAGGCCACCTTGATGAGGCCACGCCTCTGTGAATGTATGTTTGTGAACTTTGAACTCATTCATGGTGATGTCAGCAATGATGTAAAGCTCAACCAACCAGTGGCCGGGGTCACGGTGGCACACCTGTCAGCTGTTTTGGGAACACCTCGGTGTCAGAGCAGGAGGAAGTGGAGGGTCAGAGGGAGGTCGGGGTGTCTCTGCTACGACTGTCAGGAAATTCATTCAGTTGCACAGTGTGAGGAGGAAGCAGCGTCCCCGTCCTGTCTGTTGGACAGTGTTTCCTCTGGGCCGACCCGAACTCATTCAGAGGTAACGCCATGACAGGACCAAGCACCTGTGGCCTCAGCTCTCTACTCCAGCTTCAGCACTGGAGGTGCGGAATGTGGCCCGCTCTGAGTCAGTGTACCCAGGACGCTGTGCCACACAGCGAGCCCGAGCACCGTCCCAGGCTCCTTCAGGGTCCTTCGTTTCATCAAAGGGTAGCTCTGAATCACTCAGGACCAGTTTGTTTTGGGACATCCCAAATCATCTGCATGATGTGTGGATAGAAGTAAGGACCCGACAGATTTAGTGCAGGACACACGGGACTGAGCTCAGACCACTGCCAGCGTCAAAGCTACACCAAAGCAACACGCTGAGCTCTTTACACACAACCGGTGAAGCTAACACAAACAGCAGAGTGGACACCGGCCTCGCCAAGCGGTCAAAGCCGGATTTACAACAGCGGATCGGCAGGCTCAAACACTTCTACCCACACCTGCTCACACAGGTTAACCACCGACACCACAGCAGCTCTGACAGTGATTCATTACCTCCCACATGTAGGAGCAGCGGTACGTGAATGCTGTGAGTGCTGACGCAGTACTGGGAGCAACTAACATGACATGGATCACACTACCCTGATACTCAGCGAGTACTCGGTGTACTGCATGGACGAGTACTCACAGGCTGAGTCAGTGTAGATAAAGGTTACTGCCTCCCACCCGCTGAATGTTTTACATCACAGGAAATTCCCACAAACAAAACAGTAAGCTCAGGGCAGCCAACTCTGACACTGCAGCTCCCTCTGCTGGACACCCCTGTTCACTGCAAACACCTACAAACCGACTCAAACGGCGAAGCCGAAAAAATCAGTCGTTTCATACAGTTACCAAGGCAACAGCAAAACAAAGTGACTGGCTCCTCAGCTCTTATCGTTACTCTTCATCTGCAGCAGTTGCAGATCAAGTTTTGCTCACAGGAATGTTCAGACGAGTCTGCTCCAGGCTGTTTGTGTTCAGGTATCAGCTGCTGTGTCTGAGGTGGAGGTGTGGCCTATCCCAGCTGTCATAGGGCAGGAGGCGGGGTCACCTGGGCAGCTCACCTGTCTGTCATAGTACTTTTATAAGAACCATCAATAATAATCATAAACTGATAGTTTACTAATGTCATAATGAAAGGAATCTTTACTGGGATTTATGACATCATAACAGCCTGCCTACTTACAGGTCCTTTAAACCAGGTGTGATAAACATCAGCACCTCTACAGATCATCCAGAAGAACGTTCTACAGGCTGGTTATTAACCAGGCAGTATAAATGCTGCGTAGTACAAAAACATCACTGAGGGCATTTATTATCGAGGGTTACAGTGTGTCTCTGTGATGAAGATGACCAAACCATTACCTGCTGCTGTGTTTCAGCCCAGCTCATCAGTTTGAGATCGTCACACTCACAGATCAACTGATCTGTGCAGCTGACAACAGGGAGGGGCTGTCGAACCACCTGGTCCATATTCTGAAGGTAATGTTGGTTTGGGTCAGACTTTTCCCTCTAAATCCACAGCTCAGGTCCTCTGACTGACTGAATTCTTGTTTCCAGGTGATTCTTCCAGGGGGCGTGTCTTATGCTGAGGTGGGCGGAGCCTCCGCAGTCAGTAAAGTGTGTATTGTAGAAGTGGGCAGGGCTTCCAATCATCCAGAGGCCTGGCTGCTGCTTTGGGAGGATGGAGTCAGCATTCACCCTGTCCACAGAGAATCCCATGAGTCTCTCACAATTGATCTGGGCATGCTCAGTCACCACGGTAACAGTCTCTGTCTTTTGAGCATGGGCCTGTATGTTGTTTTGGTAAATTCAGTAGATGTTGAGGGAACACATGTTGATCTGTTTGAGTGCTTTCTTGTTGGAAATATTTTCCACCCATGACTGGATGTTGGTAAAAGTCCTCCAGCTGACAGTTATTCCGTGTGTAAATGTTTTCATTCACACACACTCGTGCAGCACGTTATTCTTTGATCATCGGTCTGGTGTCACCATCTCTGCCCTTCACACAGCCTGAACTCTCCGAGCAGCTTTCAGACTTCTTTAACATTCAGAGCTCTTCTGTGGCTGTCAGCATTCTGTTTGCAGACGAGTTGTGTGTATCTGCTAATATCAGTGAGGCTGCTGCTGAATGTGAGGACAGTTTGATATCAGTGACCAGTCTGGGTTTATCTTCTCTTACAGAAATGGATCCATCTGAAAACATCGTCACCATGGCAACTGCAGACAGGTGTGCAGCATCACTCTATAACATCTTCATTAAAACTAATGATGTGAATTCAGAGCCTCTGATTGGCTGACACCACCACAGGTATATGTGACATCACAGCTGGTTTTTCTCCTCAGGAGGGTGTCGTTGCGTTTCGAAGAGCAATACAGCTGTCAGTCCTGGTTCACCCACCTGCAAAGAGCTCTTGCCAATCAGAGCCGAGCCATGCCACGTCCTCCTGCAGCCAATCAGAGCCCAGCCGTGCCACGTCCTCCTGCAGCCAATCAGAGCCCAGCCGTGCCACGTCCTCCTGCAGTCAATCAGAGCCCAGCCGTGCCACGTCCTCCTGCAGCCAATCAGAGCCCAGCCATGCCCCATCCTCCTGCGGTCAATCAGATCCCAGCCCTGCCCCATCCTTCTGCAGCCAATCAGAGCTCAGTTTCTCGGTCTCTATACCCAGTGATGGATGTGCGGCTGAGAGGTTCGGTACCGCCGGCCATCGAGCGCTGCATCTCCCACATCACCACCTATGGTGAGCTGAGGTCACCATGCCGGCGCAGTGACAGGCAGCAAAGCATCATGGGATACTTCTAATGCAGCATTTTCTCTCTCAGGTCTGAAGGTGGAGGGCGTGTACCGGCGCTGCGGTCTCGCTTCAAAAGTCAGCCAGTTGGTGGAAGCCTTGATTATATCACCAAACTCCGCCCCCCTGGAGAGTCATGAGCAGGGCGTGCTGGATGCTGGCTCCGCCCTCAAACAATATGTCCGCCGGCAAGAGAGTCTGATTCCCAACGGAGCCCAAGGGCAGTGGCTGCAGGCCGCAGGTACACGAAGAACTACTGTCTGAGCTACTACTATATGTAGTACTGCTGTCTGTAGTGCTGCTGCAGTATCTGTAGTCTGTACTGTAGTACTAATAGCAGTAATCTCTGCAGGAACAGCAAAAACTTCAGAGACCTTATATGAGCTGCTATTAGCAATCCTGCAGTTTTTCTGAGTGAAGTGAAGTAACTGTAACCTGACGGGGCAGAAAAACTGTGTAACACTAAAATATTCATAGATTTGTCTCCAAAACAAGGTTTAAAAGACTTTTTCCTGGAGTTGTACTTCTACTACTGACTGGGTTTATTCATTCATCATCAGTGTCTCTGACTCCGCCCACCAGAGCACTGCACATACTTACACCCATATTAGCGGGCACTGATGAGGTCCAATCAGATGTCTCCTAAAAGAAATGCTGGTCACATGACTGCTGTGAAAAAACATGTACTGCAGTGTAACCGTAGTACTACTGACAGTATCCTGACAGCAGTGATACTGCAGTAGTTGTAGTACTCTCTCTAACAGTCTGTTTGTCTCTCAGGTGTGTCAGACGAAAAACGCAGGTTTAAGGAGTACAGACGGTTACTACGGCAACTTCCTGATGACAACCGAGCGACCCTGAATGCTCTGTTTGGACACTTCTACATGTAACGCACACACACACACACACACACACAGAATCAGAGCAGTTTATTTAAAACAGTAACAGACTAAACTAAATAACACAACATTAATGTTACACACAGATATGTGTTGTTCAGTGGTGCATTATGTCAGTCTTCCACTGAGCGTGCTCCTGTGACCCGCCCAGCACGTCATGGAGTGGGTGGGAGGTCCAGCACTGTCCTTATCTTGGACAACATCCGCCTCTCTGACACCACCCTAAGGGCGTCCAGCTCCCCTCACGGCTCCTGTCAGTGGGCGGGATCTATCAGGGAGCAGGTGAACATGTTGGCATCAGAAACAGAAAACACAGCGTCTGTGAGGCGTTCCCACTCTGCAGTGGACCGGCGGTGAACCAGCCAGAGGGTCGCGATGAGGGTGGTGGTGGTGGTGGTAGGACGGTGCCTGGGAAGATGATCGATCCAACAGATGAGCTGCTGGTGCTGACAGAAACGTGTCCAGCACACAGAGCACTGAGGCTGCACCCTCTCACAGGGGGCGACCACCTGCTCAGTTTAAACTGTTTCCTGTCTAACTGAATAAAATAAAAAGTTCATTTTGAACATTTTGGGCGCGTTGGAGTCACAGAGGAACAGGAAGTGGAAGTTCATTGGACAACGACTCAGTCAGTCAGTTTCTCAGTCAGCCCCGCCCCCTCGCTACTTACAGTTCCTGAGTCTGGCAGCAGGGGGTGTAAGACGTAGTTTCAGAGCTCGTGTTTGCCTCTGTCTCACCTGAGATTACCTGACATTGTCACCTGATCACACTCACGTCCTACTAGGAGAATCTCTCAGACACTTCACCCCCCGTTTATCAGACAGTCACAGTGGTAAATGCTTCATGTTTGCTCTTTAATGTCATTACCTGGACTGACATGCAGGTAGGAGGGCTGGAGTCACCTGAGTTTGAATCGAGCGCTGATAGAACCTGTTAATATGATTTATTTATTCTGATCATAAACACAGTGAATGAAACCAGCACACAGAACATCACCTGCTCACTGACTCCTCCCCCTCTCCCTCAGGGTTCAGGTGTTCTCTCAGGTGAACAAGATGTCGGCCCATAACCTGGCTGTGGTCCTGGTCCCGTCCCTGTTCCAGGCCATGAACCAGGACTTGATCACCCTCACTAGAGAGTTCATCATCCACCACACCCTGCTCTTCCTCGTAAGTTTGCTGCTTCCTGTTTCCTGTTTCTACGACGCGTTTGGGCTCAGCTGATCCAGCTAACCCAGAGAAAGCCTGACTGATGTGACGTTTGTGTGCAGACCCCAGACTCGGCTCAGAGGCAGGAGCAGACCACTGTCTTCTGATGAAGATCAGCTGGAGCTTGTTTCTTTTAGCTTACTGTGAATCTTTTGGGATGTTGAGGAAACTGTTGTTATTGAAATCACTGGCCAATCACTGTCTACTTCCTGTTTCCTGTCAGTTGAACTACAGCTATCAGAGAGAATGATTACTATTGGCTCCCCCTGCTGGCTGCTCTCAGCCTTTACGGTGGTTGTTAAATGAATGTTAATGTGAGGCTCTGCAGCTGAGCAGGGTGTACCACTGTGTATGCTGAGCACTCACTTTATGATAGTATTTTTCTGTGGTTTCAAATGTTATCTTTAAATCTGCAAATAATTCATGAACTGAACAAAAATCTGAACATTTAATAAAATCTGCCTTTAATTCTTGTTTTAGTTTGTAATTAACATAATAATAGATCGACTTCATTGAATTTAAATAATTGACCATTCCCGTTCAAAGACCCTACATTATGACAGAGAAACCCCAACAAACAGTCAACCCCCCCCCCATGAGCAAGCACTTGTGACGGTGGGAAGGAAAAACTCTTTGGCAGGAAGAAACTTCCAGCGTAACCAGGCGACAGGTTAGGAGAGAGCCAGAAATGCGTAGTAACTCATGGTTACATGCAGACAGGCGTATACTCTGTGGGATGGTGAAGTGTGCTGACACGTTTCTATAACATGTCTCTGAGTTCAAGAGAATCAAAAACAGATCAGATCAATCAATGACCACAAACAAATCAGGTTAATGTGTTTTTATTTCTCTTCCTGATTGTTTCCACGCTTACACGGTTTTAAGACAAATGACAAATCACTGCAATGACAATGAAAGCTTTGACCAGCAGGGGGTGTGTGTGCACACGAAGCCTCACACTATGAACCTTTGTGAACCATCTGGATGGAAAAGGCTTCATGAGGCTGACCATCACTAGCAGTGAATCCTGCTATGTGAGCATCAACTCAGGGTAAACATACTCAGACCTGATTGGTCCACCTCTGATCAGCTGTAAAGGAAACTCCGAGTTTGTAGAAGCTGCTTCCTGGATCAGGTCCCTGCTCTGTTCAGTGTAAATATGTCATCTGCAGGAAGAACGAAGCCCTGTGATGGTGAGAGGCACACAGTCTAACCACAGTGAAACATGCAGCCTGGGTTTAATGTCAGACTTTTATAGCTGCAAATTAAAGCTCAACTCCTTCTTTGTCCAAACTGATTCAGGGAGTGTTGTGAAGATTTTATGCTTGTTAGAAACCAGCGTGATGATCCTGGAAACAGTGAAAGCAACGAGGACATGCAGTTTGTGAACACACCGTCACAGCGAGCGTGTCAGTGTGTAATAAGAGGCCAGAAACCTGGGTGAACTGGAACTCGACTTTATTCTACTAATTGTCAGCACAGGTGTTTAATGCATTTCTATCCCCCCCCCCTCCAGTAACACAGCACTGTGGGGTTCACATGGTCATGCACATCCTGTACACCTTATACACTAACACAGTGGTTCCCAAAGTGGGGAGCGCGACCCCCAGTGGGGGTGCAGAGCCACTGAAAGGGAGGGCAGGGTAGGAATTAAAAAAATAAAAGCATGCTTGGACACTGCGAGGATGATGGACAGCAGGGGTGTTTTTAGCCCACTTTTGAATCAAAGCACCCCCAAAGATTTCTTACTTTTTTTTGACAGTATTTGCTGTTTGTGGGACACACTACTAAAAGTATACAGTATTCGGTTGAGACGTGACATTTTAACAACAAAAGTGTAGATATCCCCCCCCTCCCAAAATGGTTTGTTCCAGCTCGCCTCTCCCCTGCTCTGGCTCTAGCACCCTTTCTGCCACAGCGATGGTGGCTGAGACGCAGCGGAGCGGCTTGAAACAGGACATGTTAGCTGCATTTAACCTTCAGTTACTCTTTGTATAGTTTGGTAGGAGTCAGACCATTTTTCTTATTAGCTGAAAAACATTACACCAGGTAACCTGCAGTGTTGAAAACGTGTTTTCTGACGATGTTTGCTACCCTACAATCCGTCCTGCTCTGTAGAAAAATCAGCGACATTTGACCGTCCTGTTGCTCCCATTGAAATGTATACAGCCTATTTAAAACCTAAAACTTAAAATTATCCGTAGCCTGCTGTTGTTACCACTGTCCTGTTTGGAATGGAAGGAGAGAAGCTGCTTATTTTGTCATATTTGCATGTGCCCAAGGCACTAACTCACTAGCTGACTGGATGCCCATTAACCTTATAACTCCTGTTGTGTTAGCAAGGCCAGACATTATGTTCCACATAGGGACCTTGGAAAGCTTATCCACGCCTTTGTGACATCTAGGTTGGATTATTGCAACTCACTTTACCTCGGTCTTAACTCTACTCTCCTCCATAGACTCCAAATTGTTCAGAATGCAGCTGCTCGTCTCCTTACTGGTAGTGGGCGGCGTGTCTCTATTACCCCTGTCTTTGCTGATCTGCATTGGCTTCCTGTTAAGTACCGCATTCAATTCAAAATCCTGCTGCTTACCTTCTGAATTATTAACAATATAGCGCCAAGCTACCTCATTGAGCTACTTAGATCATACACCCCTACTAGAGCATTAAGATCATCTTCCCAGTCACTCTTGGTGCTGCCGAGATCTCGGCTGAAGACTAGAGGTGACCGCGCGTTTGCCTTGGCTTCACCCGATTTATGGAATAACCTCCCCATCGCTATACGCAAGTCTGATTCCATCCATTCCTTCAAATCGCGGTTAAAAACCCCACTTATTTAGCCTCGCCTTTTCTACCAGTTAACGGTTGCTTGATAGTTAGCTTAACGCTTATTCTTATCTTCGGCTTATTATTAATTACTTTTAATTCATTTTTAATTTTTTTTTTGACTGTTTTATCCTCTACACTCAGCCTTCTTTTATGCTTTTATATGCAATTCTTTTGCCTTCATGTATTTTAATGCCACCAACCTGCTAGCACGTTTTGGTACCTTGCCATAGCCCTCATCCTTCCCTGTTACTTCATCTCACTTGAATGTTAAGCACTTTGGTACACCACTGGTTTTTAAATGTGCTATATAAATAAAGTTTGTTGTTGTTGTTGTGTGTGTATTTGTGTGTGTGTGTGTGTGTTTGTGTAGAGAGAGACAGCCAGGTTCATAATGGATATAAGGAAGTTTTTTCAAAAACAGGAGCCACATTCAGGTAAAAGTGTAAGATCAAATGATCCGTCAATAAAGAATAATGTTGGATCAGTGTTTCAATATTTATACCTTTTATTAGATGTACATGTGGTTTGGTTATTTGCCTTTTGGTTGAAAGTACACTGAGAGAGGACTTTTTTATTAGTGATCTTAATTAGGGCAGGGCACTATGGCCAAAAATATTTTATCTTTGCGATAACGATATAACTGACGATATAATTGACGCAAGACAAAATACTTTAAAACTCCAGAACTTTATTAGTGAAATACAAAACCATCAATGTATTTTCACTTAAACAAGCAGCTGTTTTTTATGTGCATTAAAGTTATATAAAAATTTAACAGTGCAAATGCAAATTCCTTGCTGACAGTTTAACCAAAAGGCATTTCCAGTGGAAACTGGCCGATATATCCTCAGCATAAATATGTATAATATAACGCCATAACCGCGTTAACGTGGCAAATCTCCTTTAGCGAGTTAACGTGGATCGCCCCGTGCATGGGTTAATGCATTGACGCCGTGCAGGCCCAGGTTATTTGGCCCGCTTGCATGTTCTACCAAAAATAGTGCTTTGTTGTGTATCTGACGGACGAAAACCAAACCAGTTCCACACCACTCAAGTTGCAGCATTTTTACAAACCAGTTCTGGTTCATCTGTTTCATTTAATGATCCGCTTTTGCCCTTCTCATTCTCCGTCGCAGCGGAAAACGCATGGAAACAAAGGCACTGCGCATGCGTGTTTTACCCATATTCTATCGCGATATTTTACCTTCTTATCGTTGCCCAACATTATACCGGTATTACCGTGAACGGTATGATATGGCCCAGCCCTGATCTTAATAGGGTTTTTTTTTTCATATTAAAGTAATTTTTTTCATTTAATGGAATCCAATCTATTTGTGTATGATTGTCAGTCCAAAGAAGGAGAGAGGAAAGAGGGAACCTGAGGAGAAAGTACAAGGACAGGAAGAACCAGGTAAGAAAACAGACAGGGAACAGTGACAGTCAAAACAGAAACTGTTAAACCAACAAACTACAGTGGCTTGCAAAAGTATTCGGCCCCCTTGAACTTTTCCACATTTTGTCACATTACAGCCACAAACATGAATCAATGTTATTGGAATTCCAGGTGAAAGACCAATACAAAGTGGTGTACACGTGAGAAGTGGAACGAAAATCATACATGACTCCAAACATTTTTTACAAATAAATAACTGCAAAGTGGGGTGTGCGTAATTATTCAGCCCCCTGAGTCAATACTGTGTAGAACCACCTTTTGCTGCAGTTACAGCTGCCAGTCTTTTAGGGTATGTCTCTACCAGCTTTGCACATCTACAGACTGAAATCCTTGCCCATTCTTCTTTGCAAAACAGCTCCAGCTCAGTCAGATTAGATGGACAGCGTTTGTGAACAGCAGTTTTCAGATCTTGCCACAGATTCTCGATTGGATTTAGATCTGGACTTTGACTGGGCCATTCTAACACATGGATATGTTTTGTTTTAAACCATTCCATTGTTGCCCTGGCTTTATGTTTAGGGTCGTTGTCCTGCTGGAAGGTGAACCTCCGCCCCAGTCTCAAGTCTTTTGCAGACTCCAAGAGGTTTTCTTCCAAGATTGCCCTGTATTTGGCTCCATCCATCTTCCCATCAACTCTGACCAGCTTCCCTGTCCCTGCTGAAGAGAAGCACCCCCAGAGCATGATGCTGCCACCACCATATTTGACAGTGGGGATGGTGTGTTCAGAGTGATGTGCAGTGTTAGTTTTCTGCCACACATAGCGTTTTGCATTTTGGTCTCATCTGACCAGAGCACCTTCTTCCACATGTTTGCTGTGTCCCCCACATGGCTTGTGGCAAACTGCAAACGGGACTTCTTATGGTTTTCTGTTAACAATGGCTTTCTTCTTGCCACTCTTCCATAAAGGCCAACTTTGTGCAGTGCACGACTAATAGTTGTCCTATGGACAGATTCCCCCACCTGAGCTGTAGATCTCTGCAGCTCGTCCAGAGTCACCATGGGCCTCTTGGCTGCATTTCTGATCAGCGCTCTCCTTGTTCGGCCTGTGAGTTTAGGTGGACGGCCTTGTCTTGGTAGGTTTACAGTTGTGCCATACTCCTTCCATTTCTGAATGATGGCTTGAACAGTGCTCCGTGGGATGTTCAAGGCTTGGGAAATCTTTTTGTAGCCTAAGCCTGCTTTAAATTTCTCAATAACTTTATCCCTGACCTGTCTGGTGTGTTCTTTGGACTTCATGGTGTTGTTGCTCCCAATATTCCCTTAGACAACCTCTGAGGCTGTCACAGAGCAGCTGTATTTGTCCTGACATTAGATTACACACAGGTGCACTCTATTTAGTCATTAGCACTCATCAGGCAATGTCTATGGGCAACTGACTGCACTCAGACCAAAGGGGGCTGAATAATTACGCACACCCCACTTTGCAGTTATTTATTTGTAAAAAATCATTGGAATCATGTATGATTTCCGTTCCACTTCTCGCGTGTACACCACTTTGTATTGGTCTTTCACCTGGAATTCCAATAAAATGGATTCATGTTTGTGGCTGTAATGTGACAAAATGTGGGAAAGTTCAAGGGGGCCGAATACTTTTGCAAGCCACTGTACATTCGTCAGATGTGGACAAATTTCTGATAAATTTCTCCAAAGGAATGTTTGTCTGAGGTGGTGCTTAACGTGTTTAACTGACTGAGAAGCTGGAAATGATTAAAAAAGGTTTTGCAAAGACTTTCATGCTCAGTATTGACGGTAATCACATTTATATGACACAATAATAATGGATTGCATTTATATAGCGCTTTTCGAGACCCTCAACGCACTTTACAATTCCACTATTCATTCACTCTCACATTCAGATACTGGTGGAGGCAAGCTACAGTTGTAGCCACAGCCGGAGCTCGAACCGGCAACCTTCCGATCACAAGACGAACTGCCAACTCTTGAGCCACAATCGCCCGTAGTGTTTACATTAGCTTATATATATGTTTATTTGCCATGTATCAACACAAATAGTAGTTTAGACAGAGCAGCATTTCCCATTTTCCATATACTCCACCACTGTCACCTGGACCCACACCACTCCACCACTTGCTCTTTGTCTTCTGTCAGAGACAGTTTAACTGCAGGACTCATGTCTGAGGAGCAGGTTTTCATGTTCAGATAAGGGTTAATCGCCATATGGAGTCCTCAGAGTTGATAACAGAGCTGGGTGGAGCTGTTTATCTCCCCCACAGTTTATCCATAGCTCATGAGCCCAGTATAGCCTCGGCTCAGTTTCCTGTAAATCACGTGGGAATAATGTGAGTTAACACAACGGACTGGAGGCCCTCCCCCGGTCCTCCCTTTGCTCTCTGCAGCCTGCTGTACATGAGCACCGGCAGAAGAACCCAGCACATGAAGAAGATTTGACTCTCTGCAAGGATTGAAGTCTTTGAGCTCAGGGTTGAGATTCCTGTAAGTAAAACTTTATCACATTGATTTTTAGTCTCCTGTGCAGCTCACTGATTTTGGCTTTTCTAATAATTTGGAATATGACTCCAATCATTTTTATCTTTCTTGTGAATGCTAACATCTACATGGTCCCGTAATATCTGCTGTAGCTTTGATGTTTTCCAAGTCAATGCTTATAAATCTCTGTCAGTCTACTCTTTAAATTTCAGTCCATTAAAGTTCATATTCTACTGATCAGTCGTTTTTGATCGCTGGCCACGTTAAAGTTTTATTTTTATATTAGTTAAAAGTTGCTATCATGTTTTTATATGTCTTATGCAGCGCTACCTGCAGGTTTCGTAAGCGGTCCTGACCTGAGGCTGAGCTCTCAGATAAGAACAGCTGTAGCTGCATCCATGTGTTAAACAGGAAGTTGAGGTTGCTGTTGGTATTTAATGCAGAGAGTTGTTGCACGCTGTCTGAGAATGAGACTCCCACAGACGGGAAGTCAGATAGTTCCTCTTCTATACAGAAAACTCTGTTAAATAAAGAAAAGCTGATTAAAAGATGTAAAAAAGCACTAAAAATATCTTTGATCAATAAATAATCAGAATGAAATGAATCACTGCTGTCTGGACGGTAATTAAAGTTGCTATTTTGTGGTGGTTGGTTTGAGTGGCTGTAGATGACGTGAACATAAGATGTTTATAGTTGGTCTCCAGGGGAACACGTTTACTGGGCGGAGTCTGACAGATAAACAGGAAGCTAGCTGGTTGGCTGACTTGAGGAAACTTTGTGACACGTCCACACTGATCGTTTTACTTTAGCTGAAACAGTCTGGATGCTTCTGACTCCCAGTTTTTGTTTGATTTGGAAAACTGAAGGATCATTTGGACCCGGAAATGGATAATGATGTCATAAATAACAGGCAAACAAGGACCTATCTAATACATGTGGCATTACACCTGTATGAGTTGTGTGAACTGCATTAACTGATCAGTGAACAACAGTAATGTATATATGTATGTGGCAGGATGAATGTTATCCCTCGGTCCAACCCACTTTCAGCCTGGCGCATTAGGGGGCGCTAGTATAAATAGTGGCCATTTGAGTGTCCCTGGATCGCTTACCTGTGATCTCCTTTTTGGTCACCTGACTTCCCTTTGGTGTCGTAGAGATCATTTGCGGGTTATGCCGGGCTCACACTGTGCGATTTTTGAGTCGTGCGACCGTTTTGGCAATCGGCCCGAGTTTGTCCTTCATCGTGCGTCGTGCATCGTGTAGTGTACGTGGGGTAACGAGAAGCGATTAACACCTCACGACCAGCTCCCGATCATCAATCGCTTGGTCGGGAGGATTTCAAACCTGTTTGAAATCCTCGCGACCGTCGTGAGGGTGTCACTGCAGCTTCTCACACTGCGCACGCGCAAACACAAATGTCAGCGAAAAAGACGGCGCAGCACGGCAGTGCAGCGTGTGATCTGGACACAAGCGATGGAGGCACAACTTGTAGAACTTTGGAAAGCTCACCCGAGCCTTTTCGATGTGGCCTCACAAAATTATCACGACCACAACAACCGTGAAAATAGTTGGATCTACACTGCTGCTCAATCACAGCTGCCTGATCAGTGTTTTTCATAAAGTTGATGGTGGTGGTGTGAGTCTGTGTGAGTGAAAGACAGCGAGGGAGAGCAAGCGGCAGAATTTCTGTTATAACCTTCATTTTATGAACGCACAGTGTGAGCACTCAGGTCGCATCAGAGCATCGGGCCGTATAGTGTGAGACCCTGCATCGTGACCTATGAACTTCTAACCCCTACGAGTCAATCGTACAGTTTGAGCAGGAGCTGAATCACGCGACTGAAATAATCGCACAGTGTGAGCCCGGCATTACTCTTCAGAAGCCTCCATCGCGGCTGGTAGGTGTTTACTCATTGTAGAGTGTGTGTGTACATTACCTTACTTGGTGGTAAACGGCTATTGTTTGTAGGTCGTAGCTGTAGAAGCCTCCTCTGAGCCATTCTGCTCACCTTCTATGACACGGCTTACTCGGTACGTAATCAACTTTTGTTACGCTCTCTGCCTTCTATTCTTCTTTTATAGTAATTATTTATTATGCTTTGCAGGAAGTGTGGGCCTGAGTTTTGCGCCAAGGTACGTGAACTGAAGTGCTGCTGTTTTGCTTTGTTTTGCTTGGTTTTGCTTTGCTTTGCTGTGCTTTTACCGTCTGTTCCCGTTGCGAGATTTCTTTCCCTGCTGCTGCCAGCTTTTACAGTGGACGTCGGCGTGGACAACGGCCATATGCATGCCGGTTATCGGAGTCAGCTGGCGTGCATATTGATTGACCGTTAACTTGTAGTCGTGTAGATGGCAAGTTGGAGCAATACGGCGATTCCGTTTGCTCCATATTTTAGAGTTTTATCCAGATTGTATGTTGTTTTCCTGTTGTTTGATTTGTAGTTTGGATTTTTGTTACGCCACTGGTGGGAGGCCCTTTTTCTAGCTGTAGATCACCAGTGTGGTCCTGCAGTTGGGTTATCCCCCAGCGCTACACATTAGTTTGTTGTGATATATTAAAATTTTTTTTGTTTCTTTTATTCAGATGCGGAGCGCCGACGTGGAGGAGGGTGCCTTGGTGGTGGGATCCTTTGCGTGTACACACCTGCCTTGTTTAGTTTATTAGTGTGAGTGTGTGTGTGTGTGATTGTGTGCTGCACTTGTGTCTTGGTGTGTTTTCTTTTTTTAGTTTGTGGCATCCCTGCCCCTCCACTGGTAAGCCTCAGCTCTGAATACCTTTTTAAGCATATTTGTACATGGATATTTATGATTGTGCTTTTATATGGTGTTTTAATTATTAATAAATTGTCAACTTGTTTATCATTGAACCTCGTCTCTGTACTGAGTATAGCGAACCTAAGTGCCTTTTTGGTGATTCAGTGTTACTTCCAGTATTCTCTGGATGAAATTCCCAGGGTGGCGTTGTCTTTTTAAAACTGTCAAGATTATTTACTTTATTTCCACCTCGTGCTGCCACATGTGTATATACCAACTGTTCGGGTAACAAAAACAAAATCTCTGCAACTCTCCGTGTGGTCAACAACAGACAGACATTATGCCCTATCATGGACTAAACCAATCAGAGATAGTCAGGGGCGGGACCTCTCTGATTGGCCGTGGTCCAGGTGAAAGTGCAGGTGGATAGAGGGAGGTGAGTAGCTTGAATGAAGCGATATCAATTCATTAAATCCTGAATCGACTTTTAAATATAACTGTGTTTTGCCAGAAACGCCAGATTCTCAGATTAAAGCTCACAAAACTATTTCAACAACCACCAAACAGTAAATGAGAGCAGGCACACGGACTCCACACAAAGACATAAACACAGACCCGACGCATCAGAATCAGCTTTGTCTTTCTCGGCTTTCTCACCCCACGGCCCGAACACGGACACGCTGTCGGAGCTCACCGATTCTGATGCGTCGGGTCCGCGCTGTGTTTACGTCTTTTTGCGCTGATTCTGAGCTGCAGGTTTTGTCTCTCGCCAACCAAAGTTTACTGACCAGCAGCAAAAGAAGATCCAAACTGCGCTTCACATGTGATCAATGTCGTCATGAATTCCCTCTGAGTTTTGCTGTTTTGCTTCCACCACGATAAAAATCCCACTTCATGCACGTCTGTCTGTCTGTCGTCTCAAATCTCTGTTTTCTGCATTATTCATTGGCTTATTACCCACCAGTCTACCGTTGTTTACAGCGCTGTCGGCCGCTGGCTTTTTCTTTTTCTCACTTAAATGACCTCGGACAAGAGAGCCTAATTTTTGCTGTTCAATACTGAAGAAATTTAAACTTTTTAAAATTATGCGAAATTGCAGAATATTTTTAAGTTTATCTGCTATAAAAAGTCAGGCCAGGAAAATCTGCTTCATGTTTTTCTGTTTTATTCTCAGTTACTTTGACACAAAGGCATCTGCTGTGATGTTCACGCCTCTGAAGTCTCACATGTGTCAGTGCTGATCAGTGGCGGTCCTAGCCCCCCCAGCCAGCCAGAGAATCCCCCGCCGCCCCGCCCTCTCCTCCCTGTGCCGCAAGCAGCAGGCGCACCTCTCAAACGGAGGCGCCCTTACTCCCAGCAAATGGGCGATAGAAAACCGATCGGTGCCTATGACATTCCCAATATGCGCTGGCATGACGTCGGGGCAGCATGAGTACGAGCAATTTTTATTTATTTTATTTTTTTGGCTGATGCCCGTGATGCCGCCCCCCACCACGATGCCGCCCCGGGCAACCGCCCGTGTCGCCCGTATCAAAAACCGCTACTGGTGCTGATAAATGATCAGAATTATAATATTTCTGAATATCTGAGGCAAAATTGAATCGAATCCGGACTTTGTGAATCGAATCAAATAGATTATAGAAATCAGAGATGATACCCAGCCCTAGTGAGCAGCCTAGGCCTGACAGAAGTGGATGTAGCTGTGGGTAATAAGAAAAGATGAAAAGAACTATTGATAACATTTTTGTTAAGTTAAGGCCTGATCTGTCTGAAATTCATAGCCAGCTCTGACACAGAGCCATCAATCTCTGAATGCTGAAAAAGCAGCAGTGTATCCAGAAACACATTATATGCTGCGATAAATGCCCAAGTGTCCCCTCCCCCCCGCTGCCTTTCAGCAGCATATTCATTTACCTGTTACTACCACACACCAGTCGTTGGTACTTCCTGGCTTGTGTAGCCACGAGGTAACAAAAGCTCAACACTGCCCCCTAGCATCCTGGAGCACTTCTGTTGTGTTTTGTACGTGTTTTGTCTCTAGGGGCCACCGTAAATATACTTTTATTTATTTACTCCACATAAAATGTAATAAATAAATCATATAATACAAAAACCAACTACTCACAGTTCAACTTTTAACTATTTAAATTTTCAGCTTTTTCCTTTTAAACAAATTTAAAGTGAAACAATACAAAGCACAGCAAACCACAACAATTAAATATAAATTAAAATATGAAAACAAAAAGCAGATGCACATTCTCTGTCATATGGGCCTGCATTAATAAACTTTCTGAATCCTTTCCAGTCATTTTTCTTTCTCTCTTTTCCCCCAATCGTTTCCCCCAAACTCTAACGATTTGGGGGAAAAGAGAGATTTTTCAATCATCACCACCTGTTTGACTCATGATTTTCCCGTTTGTTTGTTTGAAGATTAAAATTAAAATAAATAAAAATCAATGATCATCCTTTAAAACATATATCCACTGGGAGCCACAACAGACTTTGACCATAAAATCCTTTCAACGTAACGGCACTTTAATTGTCCATTTGAACATCATCCAAGCAGCATAATTAATAAGACGAAGCGCAGACATCAATCCAAGAGCGAAGCCAAAAACGTTGCACATTTAACTAACATTCATTCCATTCAATGTCTCCTCTTGAAACATGTCAGCGTTAATGCAGTGTGGCTTCCTTTTCCACAACCAGACATGCACAGAGTCTTACCTGCGCTCCTCAGAATTGCGTCAGGTGTGTCAGGGCTGCTGGCTCACACATTCAGATGCGCTGCACTTACTTTCAGCGTCTTTCAGGTTCCTTGATCTGATTTCTTTGATCCTGCTTGCGGCTTGCTTTTCTAGAGTGCCGTTTTTTGTTGACTAAAGATGTAGCGACTTCCACAGTCGCTAGAGGCCGGGGATGGAGCCTGCCTATTTGCCTGACATCCTGTCAACTTTACGCAATAATGCGAGAGGTAGAATTGCTTGCTTGTTTATTAAAGTGCTTTGAGAGTTTACAGAGTAACGTGATCGGCTCCTGATTCAAACTCTTAAACATCACAGGCTCTAATGCAACAAGGGGAAACTCGTCGTGCAGCAGTCAACAAAAACTACGGCTACCCAGCCCTCCTCTCTGTCAAAATCAAAACCAGTGAATGACAGACTGACAACGCCCTCTTAGTGTGACCGCTAGCACCCACGTGACTCCCATTACACATCACCATAGCAACCAAACAAATGAAAACCTAGTGATCATCAAAATTCAATACATTTAGATATGGCTCCTACATTGGAGACCCTTTCTTGGATGTCCGCCACTGTGATGGTTACTGGACCCTGATCAGGGAGGTTGCTGTGGTCTGCTGTCAGATCCACTAGCCACTGAGCATTGCCGTTATGGGTTGCGCCTTCTCCCATATGGTTTTTCAGTATTGCTCCGTCTCCAGCCTTGGTGGTGCCGTTCTCATATTGTTCCCTTGCCACTGAGAGTACACCTTGGCTGGTTTTGTGGACAACAGCTGGTTTATTCTCCTGCCTTCTATCTCTCTGGTGTACCTCTTCAAGCGGCTGACCAAGGCTGTGAGTCTTTGCTTGGCAGTTTCCAAGGCCTCAGGTATGGACAGCTTGCTGTGCTTCTTAGGCACCTTCTTCATCACACCTTTCTGCAACTCTAATAGTTGGCTAACCTCCCTCCGTGCTACCTTGATCTTAGCCTCTAGCCTCCTTCTCCATGGAGGGTACTGCCCCTTGTGGCTGTTCAACTTGTAGCCAAGCATCTCACTGATCACTGCTGCTGTAGTGTAGATCAGCTTGTTAGTCTCGGTAATGGTGGCTGTAGGTATCGTCCGTAGTGCTGCATTAACATCATCTAGCAGACCTTCTGAGGGTACTTCACGTAATCTTGGTAACCGGCTACGGGGATCCAGGTTTCAAGCTTGGCCATGATCCTATCGTTCAGGTCAGTTCCTCTCGCACTCAGTGATCCTTCTTCTATTGTACTTGGGGCTTGGTAGCCAATCTCGGGTGGGGGTGATGATGTCTCCCCCCTGACCTGGCATCCTGACTCCCTGTTGCTGTAGCATGTGTGTGGTACCTTGTCAGTCTCTAGCTGTGAGAGCAGTCCCTTCTTCCGAATGTTGGAACACTGAGCTACTAGTTGTTTTGCCGTCAATGTGGATGTTGGGTATCGAAGCATCCATAGGTCCCTCATCCTATTCACGTAACCCTTTCCACCAGGGTTACTGGCGTAGTAACATTCCAACAACGCCCTGTTTTCGTCTCTTGCCCACTGCTGCCTTCTTGTTCCAGTGGCCCACTTCTCATCAGGGTGCCCTGGTTCCTCAACACGTGACGTGGACCTTGTTGATCCGGGCGACGTCCGAGCCGGCATGACTTCATATTTCTCTGTCTCATTCATGTCTGCGGTAGGCTTGCTTACTATGGGGGGTCTAGCCTTAGGACCCTTATTGGATATAGACGCCCCAGTTGGGAATCCCGCTCCAAAGGCGTGTAGTCTTTCAAATTTTGCATGGTTGGATCTTAACAAGGCTCCAAGTAGAGCTTCAACATGCAACAAGAAGAAGTGGGAGTGAGAAAAAATATTTTTTGAGTATGCAATTTGTTGAAAACAGCACTTAAACTGAAACAGGCTGTTTTACAGCAAATCAAAAGTTTAGGACCACATGCCTTTAAAAGACCAAATCTGTGCAAAAATGTGGATTCATTGTCCTTTTCTGTCAGGTAGTCACACTGTCAGGACTTTCTGATGGCAAAGGCAAAAAAAAACTTTCTTTTTGAGCTTGGTTGGGTTGTTAAACTGCATAAGCAGGGTCTCTCACAGCACGCCATCGCTGCTGAGGTGGACACAGTAAGACAGTCATTCGGAGTTTCTTAAATGATCTCTTAAATGGTTATGGAACAAAAAAGTATATACATATACGCACACACACACACGTGTCCAGATGAACAGAATCAACCTTTTGGGATTTACTTACCTGGATGATTAAGACAATCTCACTGCATATTAAAGATCAAAGTATCCACTTGAGGCCCACAACTGCAGTTACACAACTGTAAGTGTCTGCATTTAGAACTAATGCCATGTATTCTGTTAGAGAGTAAAAGTACAGCCCTGAAAGTAACTGTCAGTCTGTCAGTACTGTTGGACTGTTGGGGTTGTTCCAAACATCCACACTCTGGACACAAACCTGATTAGGGACATTAATGTGGTCACAGCTTTTCTCTCAGCACCCAGTCATCTCCACAATAACAGTAAACCTCCTTCTGACCTTCTCTAAACTCTTTCTCTTTCATTTGTCTTATAGAGCTTGAACCATGTGGAACTTCTATACGATACATAATGAGACCCCCTACACATTTCACTACTGTAGTAAGGGGAGAGAGGTAAGTCTACAAATCCAAATTATAAGTTTCACCCTTGTGTGTGGTCATTCATCCTAGTCCCTCCCCCTCTCTTTCCTTCAGGGTGTGCATACAGTGCGTGGCAACAGCACAGGAGAGTACCTGCATGCATTACCACCATTTTGGGGGCTCTCCTTTAGATATGGAGATCACTCAGAAAGTGACCTCACTGGTGCAGGTGGTGGCGCTTCGTACACCATAAGAGAGAGTAAAGACCACAAGGAATTTGAACTGGTCCACAACATGTTAGGTAGTGTTGTTGACCGTTGTCCTAACTTTGGTAAGTATCAGTCAGTGGTCAGTTAATAAGACCAGAGTTCACACACCAGAAAGAAATCAGAAAGTTAACAAAAACCTGGAGTGACTGACTACGTCACTCTGGATACTGTAGCTCCTGTGAACAATAGAGCCTCAAATCAGAAGTATTTGGCTCTGTGGTATAATTCTCAAAAACTTACCTTAAAGCAGATAACTCATAAGCTGGAGAGAAAATGGTGTGTCACAAATTTAGAAGATCATCATTTAGCCTGGAGAAATAGTTTGCTGCTACATTTCCTCTTCACAGTCACCCAACCAGCCTGATTTCCCTGCTGCTCAGGAGGACCTGGTGTGGGACAGCTAATCAGGGCTAAGCTGCTTTGGCCCACACCTGCTACAGACTCCTGGCCAGTTTTAGGCTTAATTTCAATGGTTTGTTCTGCAAACCTATGAACAAGCTATATTTATTACTACTTTATACTTTATATAAGTACTATTATCCCCAAAATAGGCCAAGCAATAACTAAACACTTGACACACTGAACAGGAAAGTACCAGTGAAGAAAGTACAAAAACACAGGCCACACTACTAATGACACAATATGTGAACACTGAATAAAATTTGCAGCTGATTGAAGAGGAAGTGTGCCCTGATAAATCATACATAGCAACTTATTTCATACTGTAACCTAAGTAAGTGTTTGAAATTAACTGGGCTACACAGATGACGCTGCACAAACCACCGGTGTGTACCAGGAACAGGAAGTGATACAGTATTCCAGTGAGAGCCAATACCAAGCTCTTTGCAGTGTAACATGGTTTCATGTCAGAAGCTTTTAACAAATTAAAAACAAATTTAATTACTCTAAGCATGCATTAATTTCTCTACAGGCAGAATTGATGAAGAGAAACGAGAGTGTGAGAAACGCCAACAAGAGGAGCGATGCAGGAAACAAGAAGAAGAGAAAAGGCGTCAGGCAGAGCTTGAGCGACAGAGGAAGATCCAAGAACAGATGGAAAAGGAGAACGAAACATTAAGAAAAAAGCTCAATGAAGCACACAACAGGCTTCAGGAGGAGGAAAACCTCAAAACCTGGGAGCACCGTCAGCAGCACTCTCAAGTTCTACACCAGCTCTTGGAAGATATAGCACATCACATAGAGAGAGATGAGGTAGGGTCCGGCCTTAGGTAATAACAGCTACAGGCATCTGGGAAAGGATAGCAAAGAGGCTCTGGGTCCTTTTAAATGTCTAACATTTAAGTCATCGTAACCCTCACTATGTCCCAACCCTATATTTTGGAAGATGACAAATTTCTCTTTTTTGGGAAAAAAAAAACCTGTAAGTTGCTACTCCTGAAGCTCCTCATAGCAGAACATCCATCACAGTTCTGAACAGATGTTTGCTGTCCTAGATACCCAAAACATTCATAATAATTAAAACATTATGGTCAGGTGAGGATTACATTATTTGACCCTGCATACAGTTTTCTGCTGCTGATACTATTACACTCGTGTCTTTGTTCCTCTTTAATACAGGTCACTGATGTTAATGAGAAGTTTGAAAAACTTCTATCAAAGTATGACATCAGAGAGGATGAACATTTACACATCCAGCTGGAAGACAGGATGAAGACTCTCCAAAATAAGCTGACATTACAATATTTTAATGAGCACCCCCACTTCGTCCCCACTTCATTACTGTGGGCTTTGGATCAGACTACTGGATATGTGCTGCTGTCTCTGACTGAGAGGTTCAACATCCTGGAGGCAGTGCTGAAGGTGACCTTAGAGGGTGACCCTGATTTTGAAGATCTCCTCCAAAATGGACAAGACAAGAAGACAGAGTTCCTCCTCAGTTTGCAGGAACAGCTACATGCTGAAAATCCAACACTGGCCCAACAGGTGTTAGCAAATGTTCTGGATCTGTCCTCAAAGCTACCCCGATCAGGTAAGGACATTGTCAGTCAAATAGTCTTCAACAACATCTGGGCACCAAAAGACATCAAGCTTTTCCTTGGAAAGACCTTAAGCATGGATCAGAAAACAGTCACAAAAATCCTCCACAAAGCGTGCACGTACGGGCTGAGCTGTGACGACGCTCTCTCTGCCCTGAATGAAGACGATCCTGCAGAGTACATCCAACATTGTGTGGACAAAGCTGAGCGAGACAAAGATGCTTACACACTTTTGGCTGAAATAGAAAACAAAAACTTTCCAAAGTGTGTCCCGTCACTCCTGCGAGAAGTCCTGACATATATTGAAGAAGAGCTACCCAAATATGGAAGTGTGCCCATTAACAGGGAGATGATTGAAGACTGTAAAAAGATAATAACTGCTCTTGATTTTGACGATCCTAAGATTGATGCTCTGAAGAAAGTCCTGATCATCGTATCCAGAGCTGTAAAGGAATGCACCGCCTTTACCACTCAAAGCGGTGAACATGTTCAGGGCTACTTCCCAAGACCCAGTCAGCTGGCCTCACTGCTGCTACTCCTGCTGCCACAGTCTAAGGATAAGAAAGGTTGTCTGTTGGAAATCAGCACTGGAGAGGGCAAAACTTGTATTTTAGCCATGTTTGCTACAATACAGGCCACCCGAGGCATAAAGGTGGACATTGTGACAAGCTCTCCTCTGTTAGCAAGTCGTGATCAGGATAAGTGGAGAAAATTATATGATGTGTTTGGTATTACATCCTCCACGGTGCCTCCAACACACATTGATAGCTGCTCTTTTAAAGATCATGACAAGCTGCTTGAGGATGCATACAGCCAGCAGGTCGTTTATGGTACAGTTGGTACGTTTGCAGCAGATACACTGAGGCAAGAGTTTGAGAAGAAGACTACCCGAGGTCCGAGGAGGTTTGAGTGTGTGGTAGCAGATGAGGTGGACTACATGACATTGGACAGTGGTGTCCAGGTCACGTTCCTGTCACACCAAGCCGGCAGCCTAAGGCACATGGAACAAGTCCTGGCAAGCATCTGGGCCATGATGTCGTCCTGCAAGCCAATAGAAATGTTTGAAACGGGGGAGATCAGGTGGGGAACCAGGATCCAGCACTTCCACAAGGCTGTAATGCAAGCAGTGGTTGGCTCAGAATCAGAAGATGTTTCAGCTGCTGACATACTTGTTCTTGGTGCCCAGCTGGGGTTTTATTCACAGGAGGATGTGGATGAAGTAAATAAAGCAGATGGTCAGACACAAACAGAGACTGACAGCTTTAAGGATGCCAGGTGGAAAGCTACTGAGAAAATCATGGCCAACATTGGACCAGAAGAACAGTGTGAGCTGCTGAGACAAGTTCAGACAAAAATAGAAAACGGTGTATCTGTAAATTGTTACTCACTAATGAACAACAAAGCCAAACTTTACAGGAAGGACAGCTCTCATGGAGACCCTGATGTCAGCCTGCTTCTCCTGGAGAATGGCTGTGCCTGTGAAATCATGTCCGAGGAATCCATCATCCAAGGAGCTGTGGACAAATTAAAATCAACAATTAAATATTCTGATGAGTGTTCAGTGAAGTCATTGGATGAGTGTAAGGGATTTATTGTGATCCCCTCTTTTTTGAAAACATACATTGAGAATCAGTTACCAGTTTTTGCCGAGAACGCCTTAAAAGCCATCAGAATGACTCAGGGAAGAGAGTACATGATTGAGAAAGCACCTGAAGCTGACGCAGGTGGTTTCAGTGATGCTGACAGTCATCAGTATGATGCCATAATTCCTGTGGACTTTGAGGCCAGTGGGGTGTTGGAGAAAAACAAGCGATGGGGTGACGGCCTACAACAGTTTCTGGAGATGAAGCACCAGCTGGCCATTTCACAGCTGTCCAATGTAACAAATTACATGTCAAATGTCCATTTCTTTAAAAGGTACCTCAATGGAAAAGGCATTTTTGGTGTTTCTGGGACATTAGGGGGGCAAGCTGAGAAAGTATTTCTAGAACGGCATTACAAAACAGCAAGCTATGTCATTCCAGCTCACCGCCATAAAAAGCTTGTTGAGTTGCCAGCAGTTCAGGTGAGTGGAGGCAACACTCAGTGGATCCAGGTGATCTGTGAAACTGCACAGAGAGCTGCAGACAGAGGCCAAGTTGTTCTTATCATTTGTGAAGATGTTAAAACTGCAGATGAGCTGAAGACAAACATGCATGTTCCAGAAAGGCAAGCCAATGAGATCACCATGTACACAATCAGCGAGAAGCACAACATCGAGAAACAGAACTTTAGCCGGGGAAACATTATCATTGCTACAAGCCTCGGTGGCCGTGGGACAGACATACACGTTCAGCAGGACGTAAACGAGTGTGGAGGTCTCTTTGTGCTCCTCACATACTTTCCTAGAAGTCACCGTGTGGAGCGACAGGTCTTTGGACGCACCGCCCGAAAAGGAAACCCAGGGATGGTTCAGATGGTTCTCAACCAGGGCCATCTTGCACAAGCCTACCGAGGCCATTCAATCGAAACCATGAGACAGCTCAGAGAGGAGTATGAGCTCAGACATTTAAACAGTATGGAGAAAAATGAACTCTGTGAAATTGACATGAAGGAAACTCTGTTCTTCGGTTTCTGTCAGTTTCTCTGTAACTTTGACAAGAATTACACGGTGGAAGAAATGAGTGACCTGTCCAAGATGAAGCTGAAGGATGTTCCTGAATATTTTAAGATCCATCAAAACAAGTTCGACTATCAGACTGCACTGAATGCTTTGAAAGAATCATGGGCTTTGTGGCTCATCCTTCATGAAGAGCACATCAGCAGACATGACAATATCAGCAAGCTGAGAGAAGACCTCACCAAAGACTTGAAGAAGACTGGTGACTTCCTCCTGCAGGGGACTAGCTATAATTTCTATGATTACATCAAACAGGCAGCAAGCAGAACTGACCTGCACTGCATGAACAAAACTAAATGTGACTTTGGAGCAAAGACTTACTGGCAGAGAGCTGCAGAGTGTGATCATTTCTACAGTGCTGTGGCACTTTATAATCAAGCTTACATCACACTCAACCTCAGAAAAGGAGACTACATAGCTGAGGCAAAGGAATTATTGGAGGAAGCACAGTCTGCAGTGGATGTCTATCTCTCAGAATCAACAAATACGATGATGTTTTGTAATTTTTCAGTGACGAGTGGCTTTGTTCCACACCACACATACAGCAACCTCCAGATCCAAATGCAAGCCAGGATGACTATCTTCAAATCTTGGAAAAGATACATTGAAAGTGCCCTGACAACTCTGACACAGCTCGATGGCAGCAAAGGTGATGCAGAAGTAGAGGATTCCAGTGTGTACCATCTTTCCAAAGATAAAGATTTAATCACCACCAATGAGCTGATGATGCTCTGTGAGAACAGCCTTAGCACAGTCTTTGAGGTTAAAAAGAAGCCCGAGTTCTGCTATGATGCCCTTGCTTGTTTTGTTCTCGGTGCCCTTCAAGTTGCAGCAGGTGTTCTTGTTTGTGCTCTGTCATGTGGTGGTGCCAGTCAGTTTGGACTTGGACTGATCTGTGAGGGGGTATCTGACATGATTCAAGGGATCAAAGGAATGATACAAGGAGGCTTTGACTGGGCTGAATGGGCCATCAGCATTGGGTTGTCTCTGATCTCTGGTGGATTCAGCCGACTAAAGAAAGCTGCAAGTGCAGTGCGTAGTGGCACAAAAGGTCTGATCGCAGGAGCAAAGACTAGTTCCTACACAGTAAAACAGTGTTTCCTGAAGGCAGGAAAGTATGCAGTTCAGGAACTGGGGAAGCAAGGATGCCTCAGTGCTCTGAGTTATACTGCTAAGAAGGCAATTAATGCTTTTTTCCAAAAAGTTCTGAGGAGAGTCTTTGAGGAAAAGGTGCTTTCACTCATAAAAGCCAACCATGACCTGGATGAAGTTCTCACAAGCTTCATTTGCTCAGGAATACCAAAGAATATCCTGGAGAATGGGTCCAGTGAATTCAGAATTCACAAAGAGTGTGAGAAAGAAATGCTTCAGTCAGTGGATCTGATAACAAGAGAAGTGATTCCTGACCTGATGATGAATTGTACCATGGTTCTTAAGGCTCTTGATGGACTTTCAGCGGTCTGTGGTGCTGTAACACAACACATAAAGAGCAAAAAAGGGTCCGATCGAATAGAAAATATTCTAATGGGTTTGGAAGCAGCTAAATATGCCACAGTCTTTGTACAAATATGGAATTCGATACCAACAGAGAAAGTCATTAACAACACTTTTGTTCCTAAGCTCTTGCAAAGCATGGAAAAACTACCTCAAGAAAGGAATGACCAGGATGAAAGGCACAGTTTATCAGATGTGAAACACTTTAAAGATGAACTCATCAACATGATTGCAGAAAGTGTTTCAAACTCTTATGTTGAGGCCTGTTCCAGGCATATGACCTCCATCATGAGCAAAATGTGCATAAGTGAAATAAACCATGCTGTTGGTGGTGCTGTTAGCAACATACTTGGCAGGGCTGACACCCAAAGTTTCTTTAACAACCAGGAGTATAAGTACAACATGAAAAAGGTCATCCAGTGTCCACGTGAGTCCCTGTCAGAGTCTGACAAGAAAGACTTGGAGTGCTACATAGAGGACATTTCTGATGTTAACCGCCCTGCTACAGCTTTGGACATCCATGTCCTCACTCAGAGTGATGCTCTGGAAGGCAAAGGAATCAAACTGGTTATGGTGGACAAAGATGGAAAGAAGCTTTCAGAAGACTATTTTCCTGGGAAGGAGGACTCCGCAGGCGATATAGTCCTCCAACTGAAGAAGGAGCCAGAAAATCCAACAGAGTGAGTGACACATACATATTTGATATTGCGCCTCTCATTTAAATAAGTCAAAACAATATTTTTTTTAATTGACCAACTCATATTGGCCAGAAAGTTAATTTTGACCTGTTTTGCAAGGGTAACCCTCCCCATCCCAATTTCCAGACTTTGGTTTTGATACTGTGGGGTTCTTCTTCGCTGAGAGAAGTTCAGGAGACAGTCTAGCAGTTTACTCTCTTTTATTATCAGGCAGTTAAAATTGGGCTTGCACAGCTGTGGACTTCTCAGTGTCAGGCAGTCTGTACATGGAGAAGTGAAGTACAATTCATAATTCAAAGTATATATTAGACACATGGAAACAGGAAATAATTGTGATTGCCTATTGATGGGGAGATGTCGTGGTTTAGGCTCAGCACTCCCTGATTTGTTATTCTCGGGGTCCTTCCTCATGGCAGCGGTCATTAACCTCCAGTCAGGGATCTTGTCCTGTGTGAGAAAACTCCCTACCTCACAGTTTTTACCAGGGATGTTTTATTTCCATGCTGATGTCCGCCTTAAAGGAACACTATTAAGTGTTTATTTCTTGTTCACTGGAACGCCCTGTTATCATACAAGCAGCCCTTCCTGTCTGTGTTCTGTGAGCAGGTAGCAATTTGCCGTCAACACTCAACTCTGTTTGTGCCTCTTAGTTAACCCTTCACACCGTGGGGTTAGTGCTCGTATCCTTCTAATGAGGAGTATATCAACCCTATTATGATCACACACTGCAATCAATGTTGAAAAGAAACTTTATCTAAAAACTTAACAATAATTATTCTCCTGTCTGATAATCAGGGGACAAACAAACTAACAAACTGTTTTCCCCAAACTTGTGTAGTTGTTTAGTCTGAGGGCAAATCAGAAACCCACTGAACAGCTAGAACTGACACCAGTCATGGTGAATAATAACATAGAGCTGGCATCCTGACATCCTGTGGTCCCACTATAATGACTTGTCCTGTGTTGGTTTGCTGGCTGTGAACTGGTAAGGACTCAGTTATTTTCCTGTACCCTCCCAGTTTTTATTTTTTTCTGGCATTCTCGTATCACTTCCTGTTCCTAACACAGTGCACAGTAGTGTTGTCACGATCTGAGGGGACAGACCGTGCGGTGGTGTGTGTGGTGGACCCAGGTGCGAACACACAAGAGTAGGCTGGAGTAAACTTAACTGAAAGCGAGCCTTTATTGTGGCTGATGACAGGTCTCACAACAAAGCAGAAACAGCGTGACTAACAGAACCTAAACTAAACTGGGAAACAGATACTGATAAACTAAGGAGACTCAGAAAACCATGGCGATGATTGTACAGACTGGCTGCGAGAACATGGAGGCTGGGAACACAGACGACGCGACACTGAACACAGCAAGACTGAGGACTAAATACACACATGAGGCGATCAGGGGAAGTGGAGACACATGAGAACACAGCTGACTAGAATGGAACATAATGACAATACAGGGGAGTGTAACACTAACTACAATGAACAAAGAACACCAGACTCTTCCAAAATAAAACAGGAAACACGCAGACATAGACATGGAAATGAAACATGGCATGAACTTAACATAACTGCATAGACATGAAACGTAGACGCAGAACCAGGGAGACTGAGTACAGGGGAAGATGGCAGAAATGACTACAAGAACTTGACAACATAAGACACACGGACATAACACACATGAAGGGCAAGAGAAACTAAACACAAGGGTAATCGAATTACAAATGAGCTGGGATAACTTAATGAACCTAAACAAACAATAAACATCCAAATAAACTAAAACTCAAAACACTGGGTCACATGACCCAGGACCATGACAGTGTTTTGTTAACATGTGTAACTTGTTTAATTATAGACCTTCAGATAAAGACTTATTTCAAACTGTAATCTTCATGTGATTTATCCAAAGCACGCTTTCTGCTGAGTCGCCCACACTAAAGACCCAATGAGTGTCTTTAGCGTAGCTATTAGCTTAGCTTGTAGCTGAGCCATTAGTTCCTTCTCAAATGTTTAGTTTCTCCTCAGCTCTGTTTAGCACAGATACTGGAAAGAAATGTTGCCTGATTGTACTTCTGGAGGCCAGGCTCAGTGAATGGAAAACCAGCTCTGGACTCTGGAAAATAGCATAGATAGTTAGTAGTTACCCAGATAGCAAGACGACATTGAATCTATGTTGATTTTTCATCCGAACCGTCATATATGGTCGGGGTTGAAATGCCAATGTTGTAACAACATTGAAATACTGTGGTAAACCGACGGTCTTACTATAGAGACGTTGTAACGATGTTGATTCACCGTTGTTTTTTTGTCATTGATATTTGATCTATTTGTAGTCGACCAGGTGACAACAACAACGTCGAGAAAACGTCTATTTATAGTTGACGATCATTCGGCTCCGGTCACCATCAAAAACCATCGATTTGTAGTTGAGCATTAAATTGCACTGCAACTGATCGGGTATAAAGTACCAGAGAAAGTAGATTTATTGTTCATTTGTTATCAATGACTTGGTCTAGTTCACCAGCTTTAAAAAAATCATGTCTACGTGCAATTTATGTATAGTTGACCGGGAAATTAAAGCAGCGATCACTTGGACTATTCCGCAGCACCCCTCTCACATTGGTACATCCCCCCAGGTATTCATTGTCTTCTACAGTAGAGCGGGACATTTGATTTACTCTCAGCGGAATTGACCGGAGAAGGCATCAGTTCATGCACTGCACTGGCCTGCACCACGATTAGTATAAGGTAAGAATGAATGATTTTTTTTTCCTACTCGTTATTTCCATGTTTGCATTTGAATAACAGTAAAAAACTCGTTAATGTTGTACATTAACAAGTTTTTTACTGTTATTTACGAGCCCGAAATTGTGTCTACTTCTTACAATCCGGCAACAAATAAACTGCACTGCTAACAAAGTATATCAACAAAGAAAACATTTTTGTTTCATAATTTCTTCGTTATATTCCCGTACAAAGCTAGCTTTAACGCTTCGAGTTTTCCTTTGTTCTTGCCGTCGCCTCGGCGCTTGACCCAGACTTTCGCTCTGTAGTTGCTTAGTACTACAAAAAATTCTAAATCTGTGATATATGATTGATAAACGTAATGGTAACTGTATAAACGTGTTCAATGACTTTGTTACTTTTGATGATTGGAGAGCACTCGTTTCAATTCGCACACGAAAACTTTAGACTCAGTTTGAATGCCCACGTGACTGTACGTTGCACGCTGACCTAACTTTACATTGCACGCGTACATGACTTTCCGTTTGTGCCTTGTATAATGAATAAGGCTACGTCCACACGTACCAGCGTATTTTTGAAAACGCTGATTTTTCTATGCGTTTGCACCTTTTGTCCACACGTAATTTATGTCTGGCCGTACATTGTGTTTGTATTTCCAGGCACATTTCACGAAGCAGAACGCAGTCTTCAGAGATATCCACGTGAACGCTGTGATACGTCTGACCTTCAGTCCGAAGAAGAAACCCAGACCAGTCTTAAAAGAAAGCACAAGTAAAACCCTTTTGTTCACAAACATATCTTTGATTGTTAAGAATTTATGATCTTGTCTTTTATACATATCTGTGGTGCTTGCATACTGCAATATCACCACATAATATAGTCCAAAAAGTGGAAGTTTGTAAACTTCCACTAAACTAAAAATGCAAAGTCGTGTACACTTGTGCACTTCAAAAATTCATTGTATACTGTACCTTCTTGCACGTCTCTGTTTCCTGTGTGTGTTGTTAGAAATCAAACTAACTTTAGGAAACAATATGCCAAAAGCATATTTACAATTACTTAAGACCGTTTTTAATTTCTTTTCTTTAGACCAAATCCCCTGTACACATATACGGACTCAGAGGATGAGCAACCTACAAAAAAACGGTTTCCCCAGGCCCCTCGAGTGAAAATACCAGGTAATATAATACTGTCTAGTGTCTGTGTACATATCTGTGTCTGACACAAGGAAACTTTTTTTGACAAGTTGTCTGTATTCTTAAATACTTAAAAAATTATCTTTTTCTAAACAGCCCTCATCACTCCAGTCTGCCCCCCAGCCCACTGATAGCAACCATCATAATGCCACACCCAGCTTCCGGCACCTTTCGCCACTCCGGCACAAACCGACACAGCTTTGCGATCTCGCCAGCATGCAGAGTCTGATGTCTTCCCTATAGATGGTATGCTTTTAAAAAAGTTTTAAAGCTGCATCACAATGTCATTGTACTCTTATCTAAAAAAAAAAACCAAACCAATTTATACTCCTGAATGTCATCTTGTTGTGATTTTTTTTTTTTCTGTAGATTCCAGAGACTCTGTGAGGCCACTATTACAAGGCAAGTTTGAAAATCTTGGAATTTCACAGTTTACATGGTATAACAAATATATGTGACAGGCAAAAACTAGTAAACACTTTTAGCAGTTACAAGAACTAACAAATGAATATCCAACAAAAGGGAATAGAAATACATTGTACTGCCAGTACTTTGGTTTATTCTTTGTATGACTTGAAAATCAGGCTTTAGGGAAAACTAAATGACATGTTTCTATCATCAATTACATGAAGTAAACACACAAGCACTTGCATACACATTTAAGACATGAGACACGCTAATTCCATCTCATAAAATGTGTCTATAGGTGAGACGCTTTGCGTTGATTGGTGCTGCTGGACCACACTGGAGGTGCGAGTCCGCCGTGTAATGGTTTATGCCATTACAAAGGAGCTGGCCTCTGTACTCAACTGGGCAGGGGAAAAAACCAAGGACCAGACAAAGCAAAAAAGGGCATTTAAAGAGACAGCGCTGTGCAGATGCATATTTGGTAAGTTTTAACATTTATTGTAGTTTTATGAGCCTAAAGTGAACAATAACCGCCTAAAGTGAACAACAAAACGGGTGGCGCGCAGGACGCACATCATCCATCCCCATCCCGGAGTAAATAATAAAAAGTGACGTGAAACATAGAAATGTAAATAGGAAACTTTGTCTTTTAATAAAGTATTTTGCAAATGATACATGTCTATTGACCTTTTTTGGTTTTTTGTTTTTTTTCAATAAAAAGCAACTGTACGAAAGAGGTGGAAAATCAATACCATAGCTCAACAGTGTTTCAATATCAGAATCTGACATTGTTTCAATGTCAACAGTGTTAGAAAATATAACGTAGAATCAATGTCAGGTTTCAACATTGATTCAACATCAAAACCTGACGTTGTTTCAACGTTAAAAATGGGTGCAAGAGTGATGTTGGGTCAACGTCACACTTCAACGTTGCTTCAATGACGTCGCCTGATATTGACTCAACATTGTTTCAATGTTTCCTTGCTATCTGGGTAGTGCAGGCAACGCTAGCTTTGCTACCCTTAGCTCTTCCTCAGCAGATAGTCCTGAGCAACAAGAAAGAAGGCTGGCTGGGTGATGGTGAGGAGGAAGTGTAGCTCTAAACAGAACACCCCGGTACACCACCTGTTGATCTCTCACTTAGTTTTTCGCCACTTTTATTGGTGATTCTGTTTTGAGAAATGTGAAGCTAGAGACTCCAGCAGCCATAGTCAACTGTCAGAGGCGAAGGCAGGCGACACTGAAGGAACCCTGAAATTGCTGGGAAAGGAAAAATGTAGATTTGGTAAAATTATAATTACAATCTGCAATTGACTATGCGCACGTTAGCATATGCTACTTCCGGTGTGGAAACGCCTGTGGGGAGCTTTGTTTCCGGTGTCCTATTCGCGCCTTGTTTACGGTCCAACACAAGTTAAGCAAATGAATGAATCAAGCGGCGATTTACATTTCTATAGATGTTTTGGGCATTTACCCAATATAACTGTAAATGATGTTCATCGACTTGTCGATATTTTTCCCCCGCGCCTCAGAGCAAAAGAGAAAAGGGATTCAAATGTTATATTTCTCAGCTGTCCCTCGTTTATCGCGGGTGTTATGTTCTAAAAATAACCAGCGATGGGTGAAGTCAAGTAGCCAATTTTATTTTTTGATGCGTGGACATCGTGGACATCCAGTACTGCACTTCAGAGTCACACTGCTAGCGATCGATGCAGCGATTCTGTACTGTACAGGAGAGACGTCACGGAGGAGATCGTCTGCAGCGATCAGGACGCAGGACACAATGTGATGTAAAAAAAAAAAAGCATGCAAACTTGCACTAAAAATCTGCGAAACAGCGAGGTGAAAGGTGAACTGCGTTATAGCGAGGGACCACTGTAATTTTGAAGGTAAGTCACAACACACCCTTCGTAAATACTAATGTAGAGAAACCCTCACCAGCAATCGTTCATTTTTTTGTGTGGCTTTTTTTCATGGTTTGTTAACATGCTGTGTAGGTGTGTACTTGACTAGCTGATATCGACATAATGGGGAAACATCTGGTCTGACTATTGTTCACCTGTAGTTTGAATGCTGAACATTTGCCTGTTTAAATCATAGGAACTGTCACTATACAGAGATGTGCTTCTGAATGTGGATGATGTAAACAACTGATTGATCTAAACTCTTTAAACGTCAAAATTGATCATTAGATTTTTTATGACACAACAGTGGTGAGTGTTCCCACCTTCTCCTGTTTGTAACTTAACGCGATCTTTCCGTTTTCGAGTTTTGGACATGATTTTGGAGAATATCTTCGCAGTACCAATTGACCACAAAGTAAAGCTACCGGAAATGTACAACTCCACATCCGGTCTCAAACCAGGAAGTTAGCATTTTCTCAGGGTCAATAATGACACCCGGTTACATTAATCGGATGTCACTTCAGTTAATATTGAAATGGTGTGTAACAATCATCATTTAGCCTGGAGAAATAGTTTGCTGCTTTATAAGAAAGCCCTCCGCAAAGCCAGAACATCTTACTATTCATCACTGATTGAAGAAAATAAGAACAACCCCAGGTTTCTCTTCAGCACTGTAGCCAGGCTGACAAACAGTCAGAGCTCTACTGAGCCAACAATCCCTTTAACGTTAACTAGTAATGACTTCATGAACTTCTTCACAAATAAAATTTTAATCATTAAAGAAAGAATTACCAATAATCATCCCACAGATGTAATATTATCTACAGCTACTTTTAGTACCATCGATGTTAAGTTAGACTCTTTTTCTCCAATTGATCTTTCTGAGTTAACTTCAATAATTACTTCCTCCAAACCATCAACGTGTCTTTTAGACCCCATTCCTACAAAACTGCTCAAAGAAGTCCTGCCATTAATTAATGCTTCAATCTTAAATCTGATCAACCTATCTCTAATAATCGGCTATGTACCACAAGCCTTCAAGCTGGCTGTAGTTAAACCTTTACTTAAAAAGCATCTCTAGACCCAGCTGTCTTAGCTAATTATAGGCCAATCTCCAACCTTCCTTTCATATCAAACATCCTTGAAAGAGTAGTTGTCAAACAGCTAACAGATCATCTGCAGAGGAATGGCTTATTTGAAGAGTTTCAGTCAGGTTTCAGAGCTCATCACAGCACAGAAACAGCTTTAGTGAAGGTTACAAATGATCTTCTTATGGCCTCTGACAGTGGACTCATCTCTGTGCTTGTCCTGCTAGACCTCAGTGCAGCGTTCGATACTGTTGACCATAATATCCTATTAGAGCGATTAGAACATGCTGTAGGTATTACAGGTACTGCACTGCAGTGGTTTGTATCATATCTATCTAATAGACTCCAATTTGTACATGTAAATGGAGAGTCCTCTTCACACACTAAGGTCAATTATGGTGTTCCACAGGGTTCAGTGCTAGGACCAATTCTGTTTACATTATATTACATTATAAGACATAGCATACATTTGGATTCAGGAGACAGACACTATCTCTACTTTCAAGATTAGGCTTCAAACTTCCTTTTTGCTAAAGCATATAGTTAGGGCTGGATCAGGTGACCCTGAATCCTCCCTTAGTTTTACTGCATTAGGTGTAGGCTGCTGGGGGATTCCCATGATGCACTGGGTGTTGTGGTTTGGTGATATGTAAAACAAAATTGAATTGACTTCCTTTACTGTTATAGTTTAATCTGATTATATACATTATTTCCAACATTCGTTTTCCTTATGCTTCTTCATCAGTATTATTCCAACAGCTTCACTGGTGGACACAACTTACATGACAGATTTTATGTACAACATAATTATTGGTCCCAATCAAAACTCTTAAATAAATTTTAAAGTAATAATAGAATAGAATAGAATAGAATAGAATTCAACTATTGTCATTGCACATGCACAGGTACAGGGCAACGAAATGCAGTTTGCATCCATCCAGAAAGTGCTTTAGTCGTGATATAGATATATTACAATATATATTAGCAATAATATAGATGTGTAAGTATATTACAGAAATGGGTCTATTATGGTATGTTATAATGTACACGGTATGAAGTATGTTATGAATATTCTATAACTATAAGTATGTACAGGCTGTAGTGAGTACAAGCTATGTACAGGCTATGAACAGGATATAATATACATTTGTTTATATAATAAACAAATGTTATGGACTACTTATATTTACAGGGAGATTTGTTAGTCTCACCTTTTCCCTTTTTTGTCCAGAGTGACTGATTTGTTGTTTTTTTTTTGGTTTATTCATGTATTTTTTACAGGAGGAGGGGGTTCTTCTCAAAGATAACTAAATGGATTCGTGGTGAACAGAGCCCGTGCAGTGGTCATTTTGAAATCCTGATACCAGATGGAACCGCGATCCCAGTAAATTCAGAAGATCAGAACTGCCTCTTCCACGCTGTTGCCCAGGCCACCTGTAAAAATCAAGGTGATGTAGGAAAAGAGGCACGGATGCTTCGGGAGCAGGTCAGAAACAATGTAAGTCTTACTGTTATTATTAATATGGTCTATGTGTTCTCTTTCTTCTCAAATTAATGAGACAACATTTACGTGAATTATTACTCAAAAGACTAATCAATAAAGAAACTTAGGAAAAAATGAATCTTAATCCTGTTCCAGAAAGCCGATAGAGTTTCCAGTTAAAGAAACTTCAGCCTGTCTTAACTGTGTGTGCGATGGCTTTAAAAAGTCATCGTCATTGGAGCTATGATACAGGGATCCACACCTTCTTCTACTCACGATTCTGGGGACCAGTTACAGGGACCGTACAGGGGTCAGGGGTCAACAGGTAGGGCTAACAAGGGACGTTTCTCCAAGACCCTGGTGCTACATATGACAGACAAACACAGGACTACAGAAAGTGTAATGTGCAAAAACTGCAAAACAAGAAAAGCCAGTGAAACTCCAGACAGAACAGGACAACACAGACACAAGACATGGAAATGTACAAAATACTGAGTATTGTACAAAAGTTACTTTGTGTGCGTGTGTGTGTGTGCGTGTGTGTGTATGTGTGCATGTGTGCGTGTGTGTGCGTGTGCATGTGTGTGTGCGTGTGTGTGCGTGTGTGTGTATGTGTGCGTGTGCGTGTGTGCATATGTGTGCGTGTGCGTGTGTGTGTGTGCATATGTGCATGTGTGCATGTGTGTGTGTGTGTGCGCATGTGTGTGTGTGCGTGTGTGTGCGCGCGTGTGCGTGTGTGTGCATAGAATAGAATACAATAATCGAATAGAATAATCCTTTAATTGTCTCACAAGGGGAAATTTGGTTGTAACAGCAGCCAAAAAGACACATATACAAACAAACAGTACACAGGATATGGGCTCAAAATGTGGTCATAAATATTTTGTACTTGTAAATCAGTTTTGTATGTGTAAAAAGAATTTGTGCGTGCGTAAAAAAGATTTGTGTGTGGACTTAGCCAAAAACCCCCCTGCAAGTTACAAGTACGAATTTTGACCCTATTTTTCTTCCTGTCATCTGATTGGTCAATGTCATGTCAATCACAAATGTAACAATCCAATCAGAGAACAGATGGGTTTGGCTGTCGGAGGGGCGCTTTTTTAAAATATACACAAAATATTTATGACCACATTTTGAGCCCATAACAGGACACAGAACAGAAACATACACAATTTTTCTTACATATTTACATTAAGGACAATGGTTACTATATACAGAGAGTACTGTACAGTTATTAAATTAAATATAAATAACTACAGATAAGAGGCAAACCAGGTTGTAGTGCGAATTGGTTGATTAACTTATTGCAGTTACAGTGCTGTGTGCGTGTGTGTGTGTGTGTGTGTGTGCATGTGTGCATGTGTGTATGTGTGTGTATATCAGTCCAGTCACTGAGTGTTCAGGAGTCTGACGGCCTGGGGGAGGAAACTGTCACAGTCTGGCAGTGAGGGGTCGGATGCTCTGGTACGTCTTTCCAGAAGGCAGCAGGGTGAAGAGTGTGTGAGGGGTGTGTGGGGTCCTCTACAACATGGTCAGATAAGCCAAAATTGAGCCCTTTGGTATTAGTGATGTTTTATTTCATGTACTAGCCGGCTCTAAAAGCCAATTCTTTGTAGCGAACAATAAGAGACGACGCTTTAGCCCTCCTAAGAATCCATGAAGGCAGGGGCAGGACTTTATTTTTATGGGCACACCATGTGGCCAATCACATTCAAAGACAGACTAGCATCACACCATTCTGTGGAACAAGGAAGGGGGACAGATATTCCGAAGTGTTGGGATTTAGGATTTGGGATTTTTTATCTGTAAGGCTGATACCTCATAATTAGCACCACATAAGTGCTTTGTAGAGAAGTTTTGGAAGTAGACTGTTACTGTGATACAACAGACACATGACTGAGACCCTTCACAGGAACGTGGTCTCAGCCTTAAATCAGGAAGTGCACTCTACAGGCCTGATGGAAGACAAGAGGTAGAGGTCATGGTAATAATAATAATAATACATTTTAAGGTCACCTTACAAAAGACAATAAATAAAAAAATAAAAGGGGCAATAGTTATTAAAATACATAAAATAAGTTAAAATTGCAAAACAGAGCTTGACAACAGATAAAATCAGCACTAAAGCGAATAAGCCAGTTTGAACAGATGTGTTTTGAACTGTAAATATGGAAGAGAGTCTATATTTCTTATGGCTGGAGGAAGAGAGTTCCAGAGCCGAGGAGCAGAGTGACAGAAGGCTCTGTTCCACATAGTGGTAAGACAAGCAGAAGGAACAACAAGATGAATGGCAGATGAGGATCTGAGAGGGGAGGAAACAGTGGTCATATGGAGCAGATCACACAGATAGGAAGGAGCAGATTTATGGATACACTTGTACGTGAGAAGTAAGATTTTAAAGTTAATCCTGGCTTTTATGGGCAACCAGTGAAGCTGCTGAAGAACTGGGGTAATATGAGCTCTTGACGGAGTACAAATTATGACCTGAGCTGCAGAGTTTTGAAGAAGTTGGAGTTTATGGAGGGACTTATTGGGGAGACCAAATAAGAGGGAACTGCAGTAATCAGTCCGGGAAGTAATAAGACTATGGACAAAGATGGCAGCAGCATGGGGAGGAAGGAAGGGGTGGAGTCGGTTAATATTACATACGTGGAAGTATGCAGGGTTATGTAATTAACGTGAGACTGGAATGAGAGAGTATTATCAAGTATGACACCCAAACTCTTTACCTGAGGAGAGGGAAGGGTAGGAGAATTTTCAATGTTAATGGAGAAACTGTGAGATTTGGTTAAGATAGAGGCTGTACCAACGAGTAAAACTTCTGTTTTATTACTGTTAAGTTTGAGAAAACTGGAGGAGAACCAGGATCTAATCTCGATAAGACAGTTTGAGAGGGAGGTAGGTGGGAGGGATGGATATGTCAATATGTCTTAAACATATCATACGTCAAAGAACCTTTTTATTTTGTGCATGGTTCTTTAGCTCGGCCCTGAAAATCTTAGAAATATGGTATCTAAGCAGATTCTTACTCTGGATGGCATTACCTTGGCCTCCAGTAACACTGTGAGGAACCTTGGAGTCATTTTTGACCAGGACATGTCCTTCAACGCACATATTAAACAAATATGTAAGACTGCTTTCTTCCATTTGTGCAACATCTCTAAAATTAGAAATATCCTGTCTCAGAGTGACGCTGAAAAACTAGTTCATGCATTTATTACTTCCAGGCTGGACTACTGTAATTCATTATTATCAGGATGTCCTAAAAACTCCCTGAAAAGCCTTCAGCTGATCCAAAATGCTGCAGCAAGAGTCCTGACAGGGACTAGAAAGAGAGAGCAGATTTCTCCTGTTTTGGCTTCCCTTCATTGGCTTCCTGTTAAATCCAGAATTCAAAATCCTGCTCCTCACATACAAGGTCTTAAATAATCAGGCCCCATCTTATCTTAATGACCTTGTAGTACCATATCACCCTATTAGAGCACTTCGCTCTCACTCTGCAGGCCTACTTGTTGTTCCTAGAGTATTTAAAAGTAGAATGGGAGGCAGAGCCTTCAGTTTTCAGGCCCCTCTTCTGTGGAACCAGCTTCCAGTTTGGATTCAGGAGACAGACACTATCTCTACTTTCAAGATTAGGCTTCAAACTTTCCTTTTTGCTAAAGCATATAGTTAGGGCTGGACCAGGTGACCCTGAATCCTCCCTTAGTTATGCTGCAATAGACGTAGGCTGCCGGGGATTCCCATGATGCATTGGGTTTTTCCTTTCCAGTCACCTTTCTCACTCACTATGTGCTAACAGACCTCTCTGCATCGAATCATATCTGTTATTAATCTCTGTCTCTCTTCCACAGCATGTCTTTATCCTGTCTTCCTTCTCTCACCCCAACCAATCACAGCAGATGGCCCCGCCCCTCCCTGAGCCTGGTTCTGCCGGAGGTTTCTTCCTGTTAAAAGGGAGTTTTTCCTTCCCACTGTCGCCAAAGTGCTTGCTTATAGGGGGTCATATGATTGTTGGGGTTTTCTCTGTATGTATTATTGTAGGGTCTACTGTACAATATAAAGCGCCTTGAGGTGACTGCTATTGTGATTTGGCGCTATATAAATAAAACTGAATTGAGTGAAAAAGCCGCTGGGAGTACAAGCTCAGGAGCAGATTTAACAGACTCCTTAGTAACTAGCTTGGCTGTTGTACAAACCAGAGGTGGTGCACAATGATCTGGTTTAGCTCGTTCAAATGGGAAAACACTAAGGCCAGTCTCACCCTTTACGGCTGGCTAGTGCAACAGTAATTCACTGATTGCATATGGAAGTAAACACAAGGTTTTTTCTCAGAAATTGCAAACTGGGAAACACAAAACTCTAATTCGTCTTGAGCTGTCTTGGACTCATCAAACACGATCTCTGTGGCCGTCTCTACAGGCTTAGCCCGGCCTGACTTGGCCTCTGGAGGTCTGTGCGATTATGGACCCAATCAACGTTTTACCTTTTTACAGAAGGTGTAGCCTTTGTGTTATTCAAAGTCTGCACAGGAGATGTTGGAAGCAATTAGGTAACTCATCTTATGTCATGTTTTATCTTCACTCAGCTTCAGCAAAACCTACCCAAATACGTAGGAGCTCTGAAGCTGCAGAAAGGATATGAAGAAACCTGTAACTCTCCTGGAAGATATTACATATGTGGAGGAGATCAAAAGGCACGAAGAAAAGCTGTAGACGATTTCAACGCCATCTTGGGCGACACGAGCAAGAAAGGTTTGAGTCCAGAGGAATTACGAGATATCCAAGAACGACGTCTGGGTTTGGTTGGAACGCACGCTGAGTAAGTATTTAATGTGTGACCACGACGACCAGCAGATCGAACTTCACATTTAATGGTAACACACATTAAGTCGTATTCTGAATGTGTTTCTTGCCAACAGTGTGTACAAAATCCGTGTGGAAACCTCAAACCAAAGAGAATGTGGTGAAAACAGGCCAGCGGTGGAAGCAGACCATGTGCCACCTAAATGTGTCTTTCAGAATGCCCTTAAAACATTGCAGGATCCTGAGAACATAAAGTTAAGAGAGAACCTGAAAAACAAAAGTCCCCACCTTCATGCACTGTTGGATAAAAACGGAGATCGCGGGCTGTGCAGAGAGGTTCTGAAATCACACCATGAGGCAGGCCTGACCTGGCGCAACAGAAAAGAGTCTCGTATAATCAGGTGAGAACAAATCTGTTCGTCCTGGAGCTAAACTTAGAGTTTTCTTTGGATAGCTAACATGCTTCTGTTCCAGCGAGAAGCTTGAGGAGATTCTTATTTCTGGAGACGGGGAAAAACTGGTGAAGATGTCGCTGCTGGCAGCCAATCCGGTTACATCCAATTCTCTTAGAGAGGATGCAGGTACGCTACAAACAAGCCTTTAGAGATAGAAGTACTATGTGCTGTTACAAACCAGGTTACTGATGAGACGATGAGCAAAGATGAGGGCGTTCGTCACCATAGAAACGACACAAAGAAACATCTGTCTGTAAAAATGAACTCGTGTTTTTCATGAAATGACGACACACTGCAGTCAAAGTCTTTCAGCAGTTTAATGCACAGACTCACTGTGGTGCTGGTTACACTGGTTTCACAGCCACACACAGGTTATTAATTATTAGTACAGGAACACGTGAAGCACCATGTAGAAGGATCACATAACCAGGAATCAGTAACACAAGCTAATCAACAAATACACAAACCTCACTGTATGAGCACACGGACTCGCACTGTGGTTTTAAGGAAAATAGATATTTGTGTGTTAATGAGTGTCACGCCTCAGTGGTCACAGTAACAGATATAGTGCGATGCGTCACCATTTCCTGTTCAGTGAGTAAACCCCGCCTCTCTCTGCTCGCTGTGTGAACTCTGCAGGAATCCTCATGCTGAACATCTCAAATATGTCCAGAGACGCAACGAAGCGCTACCACGATGTTGGAGACAAGCTGCTGGTGGAAGGTTACTACAAGAAAGGAGTCCTGAACGAGGAGGAGAGGCACAGCATCATGGACTGGCTGAAGGGCGGAAACCTGTACTCAAAGAACACGTCAGAGTACAAAGAGATGTGCCGTGAGCTGAGAGCCAAGATACAGAAACACAACAACAACAGTGGAAAATAACAACAGTGTGTGTGTGTTTAACTGAATGTATCAGACATCCAAACTGAGAAAGCGCAGTATTATCATATTTTGTTATCCTCTCTGACTGTCATCATCCTCTTTTCCTCTTTTATGAGAAAACAAAGAAGGAAAAGAGTTTCTCTGAAAGATTTTAATCTGAGAATAAAAAGCAGCTCAAAGACAGTGATTTGTAATCACAGGAGCTGTTGTGTGTTCTCTGTGTAACACCTGTCACAGGTACCTGTGAGTGGGCCCTGGGCCTCTGCTTATAGCACAACATATGAATCATGATATGACTTGTGTAATTAAACCACAACACAGTAGTTCATTTCAACGCAGCAGGATCACCTCACTGATTCCAGATCAGAAAACAAAGTGTGTGTGTGTGTGTGTGTGTGCGTGTGTGTGTGTGTGTGTGTGTGTGTGTGTGAGAGAGAGAGAGAGAGGTTACACTGGTGTTTGGGGTCAGAGGTCACACTGGTGATCACCTTGCTAAGTTAACCTGGTTTTATGCTACCACCATAAAAAAATGAAGGAATAAAGTTGTGTGTAAAACTCTGTGTTATTAATGATTAATACACACACACACACACACACACACACACACACACACACACACTTAACTGTTAACTGCCGTCTTGCAGACTTTCAGACTCACTTTGTCAAAGTCAAAATTTTTTATTTAGCACATTTAAAACAACCATTGACTAAGGTGCTGTACAATTAAGATAATTAATAGAAATAAAAACATAGGGAGATATGATAAGAGTTAAGAAAAAGGTTCATAAAATTAGATAATTTGACTAAGAAATAAGACAAATAAAAATAATACAAACTCATTCTGACTTAAAAGCTGTCACGGTTCGGCATGGCAGACCGTGGGGGGTGCAGGGAATGAGGACCCTGGCGCGGTGCTCTGTGTGCGAACAGTGCGTTTATTTACAGTGTATGGTGAAAAACAACAGTAAATCCCCGTGTTTCCCAAGACTCCCGTGTCGTGTCCTCCTTGTGCTCTCTGCTCCCGTGTCTGCACTCCCGGTGCTCGCTGCTCTTCAGGCCTCCCACGCTCCTCCTGCGGGAAACAATAGCGGCAGCTGTCAGGACACTAAACAATAGCATGCATGCACTAAACAACTGGACCTAAACTGGGTGACTAACGTGGAGTCTCACGCAATGATCCCGCGTCGGTGGGAGCTCCAAGACTCTCTTAAGTAGCTCCCCCGACGAGGCCTGATCAGGAGCAGGTGTGTGGCTTTGGGTGTGGCCAGTCCCCTAGCAGGGCCACACCCACCAGGCCTGAAGGCGCCTATAAACGAGTGCTCAGACACACACACACACACATACACATACAAGCAGGGAGAACCAGGGACAGCAATACAAAATATATATTATAATATTAGGCCATAACTGCTCAGGGATCCTGGGTCGCTCAGACCCAGGACCCTGACAAAAGCCAAGGAATAAAAGTGACAGACAGGTTATGAAAGTGTCCAATGTTGGGAGGTCCTGATGTGAAGGGGCGGTCCCAGCAAAGGCCCGAGCTCCTCTGCGCTTTAATCTGGACCTCGGGACAGCTTTGGTCCGCAGACCTCAGCGATCTCGCAGGAGTGCTCCAGTTTACAAGATCACAAATGTATGAGGGTGCTAACCCGTGCAATGCCTTCAAAACAAATCATAAAATCTTAAAATTAATTCTAAAACTAACTGGCAGCCACTGTAATGATGCCAGTGTGGGGGATATGTGGTCTCGTTTGAGTGTGCCAGTTAGTAACCGTGCTGCAGCGTTTTGGACCAGCTGACGGCTAACTGATGACAGACTAACACCAGAGTAAAGACTATTACAGTAGTCGAGGCGAGATGAAATGAAGGCATTGATAGCTCCCTCAGAGCCTCTAAAAACAGAGAAATGGCTTCACTTTAGCAAGTAGCTGAAGATGAAAGAAACTGGACTTGATTACAGCATTAATCTGTTTATCAAACGTTAGATTAGAGTCAAAAATCACTCCTAGGATCCTCGCAAAGGGTTTTTTATACATTTCTAAAGGGCCAAAGTGGCAGTGGTCACAGGGACCAAACACAGTCATCTCTGTTTTCTGTTTGTTTAGGTTAAGGAAGTTTAAAGCCATCCATGGCTTAACATCATCCAAACAATCTAGCAAAACCTTCAGAGGACTCACAGATTTACGTTTCAGTGGCAGGTAAATCTGTGAGTCGTCTGCATAACAATGGAATGAGATGTTTTTTAAAAATTGAACCCATAGGGAGCATGTAAATAGAATGGTAAATGGTAAATGGACTTGTTCTTATATAGCGCTTTTCTACTCTGTCTGAGCACTCAAAGCGTTTTATACAACTAATTCATTCACCCAATCACACCCATTCACACATGCACTTTTTTCTGACCTAAGTGCTAAGTAGTCTACCATTCATACACATTCACACTCCGATGGATGCATCGGAGAGCAACATGGGGTTAGTATCTTACCCAAGGATATTTGGCATGCAGACTGGAGGAGCCAAGGATCGAACCACCGACCTGCTCTGCCACCTGAGCTACAGCCACCCCAGCAAATAGAGAAAGAGAACTGGACCAAGAATGGACCCCTGGGAGACCCCACAAGACAGTGAGGCTTTTGAGGATGACGTATCCCCCAATCCAACAGAAAAACTTTGGTTGGACAGGTCAGATTTAAACCACTCCAGTGCAGTCCCTTTGATTCCGACACAGCGCTCAAGCCGAGAGATAAGAATCCCATGATCTACAGTACCAACGGCAGCACTGAGGTCTGATAGTATGACAATGGCTGAATCTCCCAAGTCAGTAAAAGTTCATTAAAGGTCATTAAAAACTTTTAAAAGAGTAGTTTTCAGTGCTGTGGTGCATTTTAAAACCAGACTGAATTACTAGCGCCATTTATATCTAGAAAGGTCTGGAGCTGAAGAAGGACAACTTTGTCAAGGACTTTAGAAAGAAAAGGCAATTTAGAAACTGGTCTGTATTTGGATTAAACTGCTGGATCCAGGTTATGTTTTTTAAGATTTAAGAAGTCATTAGGCAGCGGTGTACTTAAGCAGCAACTGGGAATGTTAAAATCCCCTACAATTAAAAAAATGTCATACCTTGGCATAATTCCTGCCAAGAATTCAACGGAGTCTTGGATAAAATTCTTATTGTATTTCGGTGGTGGGTACAGCAGCACACATAGCATCAGAGTGGACGGCTGGATTTCAAACAACTGCAGTTCAAAGCTAGCATAAGCATCAGCTGTTAGCTGCCTACAGTTGAAACTGTTGTTATAAACAGTGGCTAAGCCTCTACCCCGGCCGGTAGACCGAGGCGAGTTGAGAATTTTACAGTCTGGAAGGACAAGTTCAGAAAGCGGGCTCAACTCACCCAAGTTTAGCTAAGTTTCTGTACCCAGAAGAAAATCCAAGCGACGAGTGGTGAAGAAGTCATTCAAAATAAAGGTCTTATTTGCTAGCGACATAGCATTAACCAGAGCCACTCTAGCTAACACAGGGTTGCTAGCTGGCTGGGGTGATTGACCCAGAGGACAAAGATTCTGATGATCCACCTCTGCGAAGACGAGGGGACAGATGCCGTGAAAGCTGGACGCTGAGATGCGGGGCCACAGGTACGATCCATCGGTGAACTGATTCCAGG